>NW_005054717.1:63818-68795 GCF_000277835.1 Geospiza fortis | reverse complement strand
CCCCCCACCCCCCTCACCCCCCTCAGCCATCCCCGTCCCCTCCACCACGTCCACCTCAACCTCAACCACCTCAGCCAGGCCTACTGTGTCAGCCACGTCCACCACGTCCACTCCTACCTCAACCACATCGGCCACCCCCACCGAATCAACCATCTCCACTTCCTCCTCAACCACCTCAGCTGCCCCTACTGAATCAACCACGTCCACCACCACCTCCACCACCACCACCGAGTCCACCACGTCCACCACCAGCTCTTCAACCACATCAGCTGCCCCCACCGAATCAACCATGTGCACCACCAGCATCTCAACAACCTCGACTACCTCGGCCCATCCCACTGAATCAACCACGTCCACCACCACCTCCACCACCACCACCGAGTCCACCACGTCCACCACCAGCACCTCAACCACACTGGCCACTCCCACCGAATCAACCATGTCCACCACGTCCTCCACCACCTCATCTGCACCCACTGAGTCCACTACATCCGCCACCAGCACCTCAACCACCTCCACCACAGAGTCCACCCCCACCGAGTCCACGATGTCCACCTCCACCTCAACCACCTCAGCCACTCCCACTGAGTCAACCCCCTCCACCACCTCCTCAACCACCTCAGCTGCACCCATCGAATCAACCACATCCATCACCTCGTCCACCTCCTCTGCCATACTTACCGCGTCCACCACGCCCACCACCAGCTCAACCACCTTGGCTGGTCCCACCGAATCAACCACACACACCTCAAGCACCTCGGCCACCCTCACTGAGTCAACCACGTCCACCACCTCCTCCACCACCGAGTCCACCCCCACCGAGTCCACCTCAACCACCTCTGCCACACCCACCGAGTCCACCACGTCCATCACCACCTCAACCACCTCAACCACTTCGGCCAGGCCCACTGAATCCACCACGTCAACCACCTCTTCCACCACATTGTCCATCCCCACTGAGTCAACCACATCCACTGCCTCAACACCTTCAACCCCCTCAACCGTGTCCACCACCTCAACCACCTCCACCACCTCAACCCCATCAACCACGTCCACCACAACCACCACCTCAACCCCATCAACCACGTCCACCACAACCACAACCACCACTACAACCACCACTACAACCACCACCACCACCACAACTACAGCCACGAGTCCAGGTGAGTCTTCCTCCTTGGTGGCCCTCCATAGCCACGTCCCTTCTCCCCGTCCTGCTCCCAGCATTCTCCACGTGGCTCCTGGGGTTTCTCCAGGCCGTGTCACATCTCCTGTGTCCTCGGCTCCCTCTCCCAGGTCAGTGCCAGAATGGTGGCACCTGGGAAGATGGCAAGTGCGTGTGTCCCGAGGGGTTCCAAGGTGACTTCTGTGAGGAGCTCATCTGCCAAAACGGGGGCACCTGGGCCAACGGCTTCTGCCAGTGCCCCCCCAATTTCCAAGGGGACAGGTGTGAGACCGCCAAGGACATCGTGGAGATCAAAGATGGTAGGGAACTGCCCTAAGGTTCCATGGGGTGGCCACCAGACCAGGACCTGGGCTGAGGTCACCTCCGAGGGGTCAGGCGGGGGTTGGAGTGAGGGTGTGACCTGGGAATGGGACCACCATGGAGGGACTGACCCCGCAATGGGGTTGGGTCACCACAGAGGCACCAAGCGAGAAATGGGGTCACCTTGGTGAGACTGACCTGGGTTTGGGGTCACCGTGGAGGGACCAAGGTGCTCACCTGACCAAGTTCACCAGGGGTGGGATGGGGACACCAGGGTCTCTTCCTTACGGGTCTCCTCTGCTTGGCCAAGTGACGATGAACGCGACGGTGGCGATGACGACCAAAATCGAAAAGGAATTTAATGAAAATCTCACCGATCCAACTTCAGAGGCTTACCAGAAGTTTAATGCCACGTTCCAGAAGCAGGTCAGGACCCAGCGATGCCAGGGGTGACCCTGGGGACAGCCCCTTGAGGGGGTTACGTGGACCATGATGGGGGCCTGGATCTCCTCTGGCTTCTCTTTGTCTTCCAGATGCAGGAGCTTTATAAAGATATCGAGGGGTTCGATCATGTGGAGATCAGAAAGCTGAGGTGAGCCTCCACCGGTGGCCAGGTGGGATCCTGACCCTCTCCTGAGCTTTGGTGGGGTGGTTTGGGGTGAAGGGACCCATGGGGGTCAGTTTGAGGTGATTCCCTTCAAGCTTGGAGCATCCACATCCCTCCAAGCCACATTGTGTCCGTGGAGTTCCTCCAGGACGGTCCAGCCCCGTGTAACCGTGGTGTCCCTCCATACTGGACATCCCACACTGGTCCCAGTTTGGTCTAGAACCAAGCGCTGCCCCTTCTCCTCGCAGCTCGGGCAGCATCGTGGTGGACTATGAAGTCATCCTGAAGATCCCCGCCACTTCCAAGGCCGAGGAGATGGTGAGCATCATCTCGGAGAACCTCGTTGCCGCCATCCAAAACTACAACTGCAGCGAGAACTGCACAGGGGACGACTGTGAGTGACCCCGGTGGTCACCGCCACCATCACCAGGTCCTCACTGGGGGTGGGTGGCCTTGGGGGTGGTTGCCCACCAGCAGCTCCTCTCTCCATGCCAGGTGTCTGCTTCAACACCAACTTCACCTCTGTCCTCAACTCTACCGTGCAACCGCTGGAAGGAAGTAAGTGAAGCCCACGAGGTGTTTGGGTGTCCCTCACCCCTCTGAGGAAACCCCAAAACCTGAGCCCTGCATCTCCACCCTCAGATCTGTGCGACAGATACATCCAGGAGGAGTTCAGAGGGTTCTACACGCAGCTCCTGACCAGCGCTGGTGTCATCTGCATCACCCGCTGCGACAGCCGCCACGCCGAGCCCCTGCCCTGCGTCCACGGCCGCTGCTCCGTGGGACGGGAGGGGCCGCAGTGCGAGTAAGGACACGGCCCCCAGAAATGGGTGGTGCCCCCCAAAAGCCATGGCTGTCACCAGCATGGTCTGCCCACCATGGTGACCTCACAATCGTGACCACCTATGACAACCCCACTGCCATGACCACCATGACCATGGTGACCACATCACCATGACGACCATGGCCATGATCACCATGACTACCATGACCACCATGATCACGGTGACCCCACCACCATGACCACCATGACCCCCATGACCACCATGACCACGGTGAACCCATCACCATAACAACCATGACCATAATACCCATGACCACCATGACCATGGTGACTCCATCACCATGACCCCCACGACCACCATGACCATGGTGACTCCCCCACCATGACCACCATGACTGCCATGACCACCAAGACCACTATGACCGTGGTGACCTCACCACCATGACCATGGTGACACCATGACCACCATGACCATGATGACCCCATGACCACCATGACCGCGGTGACCCCACCACCACGACCACCACACCCACCATGCCCATCCCCACCAGGTGCTCGGACCAGGCGGCCTTCTGGTACCAGGACAATGCCTGCAGCTCCCGCATCAGCAAGGTCGGGGTGGCCGTGGGCATTCCGATGGCCGTCTTGGTCCTGGTCGCCACCATCTTCACCATCCTCCTGCTGAGATCTCGGAGGCAGAAGGAGCAGTTCAGGTAAAAGTGTCACCGTGGGGTGAGCTGGGGGGTCCTGTGGGGGTCTTGGGTCTCATCCCCATGGGTCCCACCACGCAGGAAGAAGCTGAGGTCCCGCTCGGAGCTCTACAGCAGCGATGACTGGGATGAACCTCAAGGCTTTGCCATGACCAACACGACGGCCACGTGGGAAGGTAACGGGGATGGAGGTGGGGATGGGGTGGGGATGGGGTGGGGGTCACTGTGGCACCCAGGTGGGTCCATGGCACCTCTTCTTCTACCCCACAGACATGGAGACCCCCAGCACCAGCTACATCAACCTGGAGAGGGTGGACACCTCAAGGATGGTGGGTGACACACCCTGATGTTGTCCCCCCTTTTTCTCTTTTTTTTTGATGATGGTGGGACTCATCCCACTCATCATCATCGTCATCATCCTCCCATCTGCTTCCTCTCCAGATGCACATCCAGAGACCCACCGTGGTCCCCCTGAGTGAAGCCACCTGAGATCCAGCAGAGACAGGACACGGAGGAGGGGACACAGGGGCACGGGGACACGAGGGTGACGAGAATCAGGAGGCCCACCATCCTCTTCCTCCCCACGCAGAAGTTTGCACACGGAATTATTTATAATTAAACACATCTTTAACTTTATTGTCACCTGTCCAGTTCCTCCTGGGGACACGAGGTGGCTGCATGACCAAGGCCACGTCTGGGCTGGGGACAAGGTGCAAACCCAAGGGACAACATATCTAAATAAGGAAAAGAAAATATTGGGAGTGAGGTAATAATTGACCGAGCGGTTCGGAGCCGCCCTTGGGACACCCCGACCTCAGCCGGTGACGTGTGTGGGAGAAAATGTCCCCTTGTCCCCAAGCCTGGAATGAAATGTCACCCTGGAGGTTCCTCCACACCTCCTTCCCACGGGGACAAAGGGTGAGGAGGAGGAGGAGGGTGGGGCAGCTGTGGTGGCACCAGACAAGGTGGCACCACCCATGAGTGGGGGACCTTGAGGGAGTCCCAAGGTGGTTCCACCCATGGTTGTGAGGGGAACTTTGAGGAGGTCTCAAGGTGGTTCCACTCATGGTTGTTGGGGACATTGAGGGGGTCCCAAGGTGGCACCACCCATGGATGGGGTCCTAAGGTGGCACCACCCTTGGTTGTTGGGGACATTGAGGACATCCCAAGGTGGCACCACCCTTGGTTGTGGGGGACATTGAGGAGATCTCAAGGTGGACAATGGACCACCATGGCCACGCTCCCCACCACCATTATTCCCACTACCATGACCCCACCATCCCCACCACCCTCATGCCCACTCCAATCCCTTGACCACCATGACCCCCATGCCCACCATGACCCCCATGCCCACCATGACCACCAAGACCACCGTGACCCCACCACCACC
>NW_005054717.1:57568-63643 GCF_000277835.1 Geospiza fortis | reverse complement strand
GGAGTGTCCCCACTTGGAGTAAGGGGGGGGGGTCCCAGGTGGGTGTGGGGGTGTCACCCCCAAAAACAGCTCCAAAAGGGTGGTGGGCGATGTTTGTCCCCTCCCCAAGCCCTCACTGGGGTTGTCCCAGTACAAACCAGTAACACCAGAGACGTTTGAGTGGCTTCATTGAGAAGGAGAGGGTCCAGCCCCCTTTTTTGGGTGGGGTGGGATCTTCACCCTTGAATTTGGGGACGGAGGGAGGCGGGGACATGACCTTGGAGATGGGGACATGACCTTGGAGATGGGGACATGACATTTCAGGTGGGGTCAGGACCCAAAAGTGCTGCTGGAGGTGAGGTCCCTAAAAGTGGGGTCACGACCCAAAAGTGCTCAGAGGAAGAGGAGGAGGGATACAGGAGGAGGATGAAGATGAGGGCAGGGGGTCAAGGTGACCCCCCAGGAGAAGGTCCAGGTTGTCCTGCAGTGCTGGGGAGGGGGTACGACCTTGTTTCTATGGGGTTGATAATGGGCATTATGATGACAATGATGGCGATGATGGTGTTGGTGGCGATCATGTTGATGATGATGATGGTGATGGTGATGATGATGGTGATGGCGATCATGCTGGTCGTGATAATAATAAATGGTGATGATGATAACGAAGGTGATGATGAAGAAGACTTTGATGTTGATCATGGTCCTGATGATGATGTTGATGACATTGATGACGATGATGATGATGGTGAGGTTCTGGTGGTGGAAATCACCACCCCACCATGTCTCAGAGCTCCGTGATGAACTTCTCCGGCCGTGGGATTTGGATCTGTTGGGACATGATGGGGAAGATCCGGTGCAGAATGGGGTGTCAGGAACATCTGGGGTGTCCCCACTGCCCTGGTCCCACCATGGCAGGAGACCGAGCAGAACTCACCGGCACCGAGGTGTCCACGGCCTCAAGGTTGACTGGATGGTCATCCTCGAGCCGGACATCTGTGGGACAAGAGGGTTCAGTGATGGTGCTTGGGATGGGGATGGGGGGCACCAACCATCTCCACCACCTCTGTGGGGTCACCAGAGACCCCCCCACCCACTCCATGCCCACCTTGGTTCCGGAAGGTGAAGGTCCCTGGGGGGCTCCACTCCTCACTGATGTTCTCGTACCAATTCTCCAACATCTTCTGCTCGGCCCTGGGGACGGGTCAGGAGGTGTGGGGCATCACCCTCAGCAGGTCCATCCCTGCCTGGCCCCCCCCAGCTTCTCCACGCCCTCACAAAGGACCAAAGTCCCCCCACCCTCAACCCTCAGGACCTCATTGAGGATGAGGAGCATCTTAGAAACCATCAACCCAACGAGTTCTCCCACCACATGGAGACCCCCCCCAAACCTGTCCCCTCTCACCTGTCAAAGGACCCAGACTTCCGAGCTCGGAAGAGGAAGATGGAGAGGACAATGACCACGACGACCAGGATGGCCACGGCCAAGCCCAGGCCCATGGCCAGTTTGCTGACCCGCGATGCGCAGCGGTCATCTTGGTACCAGTACAGGTGGGTCTCGTCACAGCTGGTGGGACAAGAGGGTCAACCCAACGCTGGGACCACCCCCCAGAAGAAACCCCTCCCACCCCAACCCCATTTCTGCAGCCTCAAACCCGGCTTGAAGCTCCACCTCAGGGGGTTTAACCCTGGAGATGGTCATGGAGATCCATCAGAAGGTTTGGATCCACGTGGAGGAAGACCCTGCACCAACCTCAATGATTTTTGACCTCTTGTTCTGCAGAGAAAACCTCAGAAGAGGACCTGGAGTTACACCAGAAGGGTTGGATCCATGTTGGACCAAGACCCTGCTCCAGCCCTGACGATTCCTGACCCATTTCCAGCTTGAATGTGACCATGGAGATCCACCATATGGACCAAGAATCTGCTCCAGCCCTGATGATTCTTGGCCCATTTCCAAGTAGGAAATAGCTTGGACATGACCATGGAGATCCACCTGAAGGGTGGGACAGCTTTGGAGGATGAGGATGAATTTCCTCCAGCCCTTACAAGCACTGAGGACCTCCCCGGGTGATGCGGCACGTCCCACGGTTGCAGTCGATGGTGCTGGCGGTGCCCGGCGTGCAGTTGGACATGCAGGACAACCCGGAGCTCGTCAGGTTGGGGAAGAAGAATTCCTGGTAGCCCTCAGGTGCTTGGCTCCGGCAGTAGGCTGGAGAGGAGACAGAGGTCACCTGGAGGTCCTCTGGAGACCCCAAACCCACCTGGATCTCACCCACCCACTCACCATCTCCATCGAATTCCAGCGTGGTGGTGGTGATGTTCACCTCGGAGGAGTTGAAGCACAGGTCACCTGCAAGAGAGGCCAAACAGGTGGAGGACACAGCCCCACAGCCCCTCTCTGGGGTGTCCAGGGTGGTTTGGCTGCGTGGGAAGGTGTCCCCCACCCCATGGATGGCCCTGGTTGTCCCCAGCCCCGCGGTGGGACGGTGACAAGGTACCGTTGGTGCAGTTGAATTGCGTTGCCGCCACCTCGATCTTCTCCTGCACCTTGGCCGTGATGTTCTGGAGTTTCTCCTGGCTCTGGGAGGTCACCCTCAGGGACACGATGATGATGTGGTCCACCACTATGCTGCCACGCCTGGACAGAAATGCCACCATCCCGATCTGAATGTTCTTTTCCCATGGAATGACCCCAAAATCGCCGTCCTGGTGACCCCGGCGCTCACCTGAGATTGGTCACCTTGATGCCCTTGTAGCCCTCGATGCCGGCGTAGACCACGTCCATCTGGAAGAGAAGATGTCTCCAGGTGGGATGGTTGGGTCCGTTCCCTTCTCACCCTCCTGGATCTCCCTCATTTTGGGTGTTGCCCCCCAAAATCCATCCCAGTGGACACCATGCAAGAGCTTGGAGAAGTTCTTGGAGAACTTGGGATGCACCTGGCTGCTCCGCCAGGTAGATCCCGACCTCAGGTGGGGTCTCGTGTCCCTTTACCTGCTTGGTGAATTCCTGGACGAACTCCTTGTAGGTGGATGAGCTGCTGTTCTCAAGGTCCTTGGTGAAGTCCCGGTTGGTGACACGCAGCTCCACCTGCACCGTCCCGTTGGTCTCTGGGAAGGTCCAAAACCAGCCCATGAAGGAAGGTGGGGCAGAGAGACCTTCCCAGGCAGGTGGGACCCATAAATCTCCCCCTAAATCCCCTGAATTTGGGGGTCGTTGTGACAGAACCAGGAAAAACGTCCAGCAAGGATTGGGCTGTGTCCCATTCCCCAAAATTCCCACCTGGTCCTGCCAGGTGGATCCTGATCCTGCTGATGGTTTGGAGCCGGGTCATCATCCACGTCCCCAAAAATTTCCAGGTGGGGACCTCAGGTAGATCCCACCTCACCCTGGTGGAACCACCACCTCCTCCCAAATTTTTGGGTTCTGAGAGACACTGATGATTCTTGACCCATTTTTCCAAGCAGGAAACAGCAAATGACCATGGAGATCCACCTGAAGGGTTGGATCCATGTGGGACAGCTTTGGACGAGGAGGTGGATCTACAGAGGAGGTTCTTTGAGATACGGTCACACCTGGAGAACACCTCCAGATCTTCCTCACCCGTCAGATCTCATCCCAGCTTTGGATGCATCCCAAAAAACGATGGAATTCCTACCAGCTGTGGTCTCGATGGTGTTGCTGATGTCATCACACCTGTCCCCGGTGAAGCCCAGGGGACACTGGCAGTGGCCGTTGACCCAGGTGCCACCGTTGCTGCAGATCCCTGGAAGGAGAGGAGATGGAGGAGGAACCGGAATGGACGTGGAAAGGGAGAAGGAGGGGTGGGAAGTACCTGGAGTGGTGCTGGAGTGGGGAGTGGTGGTCGTGGTGGTGGAGATGGTGGTGGTGGAGATGGCGGTGGTTCTATGGGTGGTCCTAGGTGTAGTAGTAGTGGTGGTGGTTGTATGGTTGGAGGTGGTGGTCATAAGGGTCATGGCGGTGGTCCCAGAGATGGTGATGGTCACAGGTGTGGTGGTGTTGGTCCCAGGGGTGGTGGTGGTGGTCACAGGTGTGGTGGTGTTGGTCCCAGGGGTGGTGGTGGTGGACCCAGGGATGGTGATGGTCACAAGAGTTGTGATGGTCCCAGGTGTGATGGTGTTGGTCCCAGGGGTGGTGGTGGTCTCAGGGGTGGTGATGGCGGTCCCAGGTGTGGTGCTGTTGGTCCCAGTGGTGGTGGTGGTCCTAGGTGTGATGGTGGTGGTCTCAGGAATGGTGATGTTGGTCCCAGGTGTGGTGCTGATGGTCCCAGGGGTGATGGTGGTGGTCTCAGGGGTGGTGGTGGTGGTCCCAGGGGGGGTGGTGGTAGTCCCAGGGCTGGTGTTTGTCCCAGGGATGGTGGTGGTAGTCCCAGGTGTGGTGGTGGTTGTCTCTGGGATGGTGGTGGCGGTCCCAGGGATGGTGACATTGGTCCCAGGGCTGGTGGTGGTGCCAGGGATGGCACTGGTGACCTCAGGGAGGGAGATTTCAGGGATGGTCATGGTGGTGCCAGGGGTGGTGGCCGTCCAAGGGAAGGTGGTGGTGGACTCAGTGAGGGTGGCGATCTCAGGGCCGGTGGTTTCAGGGGTGGTTGTGGTGGTGCCAGGGGTCGTGGTGGTCTCTGAGATAGTGCTGGTGGTCTCAGGGATGGTCATGGTCTCAGGGATGGTGGTCCCAGGGAAGGTGGTGGTGGTCTCAGGGAACATTGATGTCTCAGGTCTGGTGTTTGTCCCAGATGTTGAGGTGGTGGTCTCAGAGAAGGAGATGGTGGCGTCAGGAACTGTGGTGGTCCCAGTGGTCATAGAAATGGTGTCAGGACTGGTGGTGGCGCCAGGGATGATGCTGGGGGTCTCAGGGAAGGTGGTTTCAGTTGTGGTTGTGGTGGTGCCAGGGACCGTGGTGGTCTCTGAGATGGTGCTGGAGATCCCAGGGAAGGTGGTGGTGATCTGAGGACTGGTGGTCCCAGAGATGGTCATGGTGGTCTCAGGTGTCCTCATGGTGATGGTCTCAGGGAACGTTGATGTCTCAGGGCTGGTGTTTGTCCCAGGTGTTCTGGTTGTGGTTCCAGGGAAGGTGGTGGTCCCAGGGGTGGTAGAAATGGTCTCAGGGCTGGTGGTGGACCAGGAGATGGTGCTGCTGGTCTCAGGACCGGTGGTTTCAGGGATGATTGTGGTGGTGCCAGCGGTTGTGGTTGTCTCAGGTGTGGTGGTGCCAGGGAAGGTGGTGGCCATCTCAGGACTGGTGGAGATCCCGGGGAATGTGGTGGTGGTCTCAGAACTGGTGGTCCCAGGGAAGGTCATGGTGGCCTCAGGGGTCCTCATGGTGGTGGTCTCAGGGAACGTTGATGTCTCAGGGCTGGTGTTTGTCCCAGGTGTTCTGGTTGTGGTCCCAGGGAAGGTGGTGGTGGTCTCAGAACAGGTGGTTTCAGGGATGGTCGTGGTGGTGCCAGGGGTTGTGGTTGTCTCAGGCGTGGTGGTGCCAGGGAAGGTGGTGGTGATCACCTCAGGACTGCTGGAGATCCCAGGGGTGGGGCTGGTGGTAGCAGGACTGGTGGTCTCAGGGATGATCGTGGTGGTCTCAGGGGTGGTGGTGGTCTCAGGGAACGTTGCTGTCTCAGGGCTGGTGTTTGTCCCAGGTGCTCTGGTGGTGCTTCCAGAGAAGGTGGTGGTGGTGTCAGGGACAGTGGGGGTCCCAGGGGGGGTAGAAATGGTCCCAGAGGGGGTGGTGGTCTCAGGGAAGGTGGTGGCGGTCTCAGGGAAGGTGGTGGCGGTCTCAGGGAAGGTGGTGGCGGTCTCAGGGAAGGTGGTGGCGGTCTCAGGGAAGGTGGTGGCGGTCTCAGGGAAGGTGGTGGCGGTCTCAGGGAAGGTGGTGGCGGTCTCAGGGAAGGTGGTGGCGGTCTCAGGGAAGGTGGTGGCGGTCTCAGGGAAGGTGGTGGCGGTCTCAGGGAAGGTGGTGGCGGTCTCAGGGAAGGTGGTGGCGGTCTCAGGGAAGGTGGTGGCGGTCTCAGGGAAGGTGGTGGCGGTCCCAGGGAAGGTGGTGGTGGTCTCAGAGGGGGTGGTGGTCATCTCAGGGAAGGTGGT
>NW_005054717.1:36330-48484 GCF_000277835.1 Geospiza fortis | reverse complement strand
AGGGCCGGTGGCTTCAGGGATGGTCGTGGTGGTGCCAGGGGTTGTGGTTGTCTCAGGCGTGGTGGTCCCAGGAAAGGTGGTGGTGGTCTCAGGGAAGGTGGTGGCGGTACCAGGGAAGGTGGTGATGGTCTCAGGGAAGGTGGTTTCAGGGGTGGTTGTGGTGGTACCAGGGGTCATGGCGGTCTCTGGGATGGTGGTGGTGGTCCCAGGAAAGGAGGTGGTGATCTCATAACTGGTGGTCCCAGGGAAGGTGGTGGTCTCAGGGGTGGTGCTTTCAGGGATGGTTGTGGTGGTCTCGGGGAACATTGCTGACTCAGATATGGCACTGGTGGTCCCAGGGAAGGTGGTGGTCTCAGAACTTGTGGTTTCAGGGAATGTCGTGATGGTGCCAGGGAAGGTGGTGGTCATCTCAGGACTGGTGGTGCCAGGGAAGGTCATGGTGGTCTCAGGGGTCCTCATGGTGGTGGTCTCAGGGAACGTTGATGTCTCAGGGCTGGTGTTTGTCCCAGGTGCTCTGGTGGTGCTTCCAGAGAAGGTGGTGGTGGTGTCAGGGACTGTGGTGGTCCCAGGGGCGGTAGAAATGGTCTCAGGGCTGGTGGTGGTCCATGGGATGGTGCTGGTGGTCTCAGGACCGGTGGCTTCAGGGATGGTCGTGGTGGTGCCAGGGGTTGTGGTTGTCTCAGGCATGGTGGTACCAGGGAAGGTGGTGGCCATCTCAGGACTGGTGGTGGTGGTCTCAGGGATGGTGCTGATGGTCCCGGAGATGGTGGTAGTGTCAGGGGGCGTCATGGTGGTGCCAGGGGTTGTGCTTGTCTCTGGGGTGGTGGTGGTCTCAGGGAGGGTGGTCCCAGGGAAGGTGGTGGTGGTCTCAGAGGGGGTGGTGGTCATCTCAGGACCGGTGGTTTCAGGGATGGTCATGGTGGTGTCAGGGGTCATGGTGGTCTCAGGGAACGTTGCTGTCTCAGGGCTGGTGTTTGTCCCAGGTGCTCTGGTTGTGGTCCCAGGGAAGGTGGTGGTGGTCTCAGAGAAGGTGGTGGTGGTGCCAGGGATGGTAGAAATGGTCTCAGGTGTGGTGGTGGTCCAAGGACTGGTGCTGGTGGTCTCAGAGAGGGCGGTGGTCTCAGGACTGGTGGTCCCAGGGAATGTCATGGTGGTACCAGGGGTTGTGGTGGTCTCAGGGAACGTTGATGCCTCAGAACTGGTGGTGGTCCATGGGATGGTGCTGGTGGTCTCAGGACCGGTGGTTTCAGAGATGGTCGTGCTGGTAGCATGGGTCGTGGTGGTCTCTGAGATAGTGCTGGTGGTCTCAGGGATGATCGTGGTGGTCCCAGGGAAGGTGGTGGTGGTCTCAGGGAACGTTGATGTCTCAGGGCTGGTGTTTGTCCCAGGTGTTGATGTGGTGGTTCCAGAGAAGGTGGTGGTGGTGTCAGGGACTGTGGTGGTCCCAGGGGCGGTAGAAATGGTCTCAGGGCTGGTGGTGGTCCATGGGATGGTGCTGGTGGTCTCAGGACCGGTGGCTTCAGGGATGGTCGTGGTGGTGCCAGGGGTTGTGGTTGTCTCAGGCATGGTGGTACCAGGGAAGGTGGTGGCCATCTCAGGACTGGTGGTGACCTCAGGGATGGTCATCCCAGGGAAGGGGGTGGTGGTCTCAGGGGTCATGGTTGTCTCAGGGAACGTTGATGTCTCAGGGCTGGTGTTTGTCCCAGGCATTGTGGGGGACATCGCATTGGGGGGGGTGGTCTCAGGACTGGAGGTCTCAGAGATGGTGGTGATGGTGTCAAGAGTGGTGGAAATGGTCTCAAGACCGGTGGCCATCCATTGGTCACTGGTGGTCTGAGGACTGGTGGTCTCAGGGATGGTAGAAATGGACTCAGGACTGGTGGAAGTCCATGGGTCACTGGTGGTCTCAGGAATGGTTGTGGTTCGGTCAGGGGTGGTCAAAATGGTCTGAAGACTGCTGGTGGTCAACGGGTCACTGGTGGTCTCAGGGATGGTTGTGGTTGGGTCAGGGGTGGTAGAGGTGGTGTCAAGGGTTCTAGAAATGGTCTCAGGACTGGTGGAGGTCCATGGATCACTGGTGGCCTCAGGGATGGTCGTGGTGGTCTCAGGGATGGTGGTGGTGGTGTCTGGGGTGGTAGAAATGGTCTCAAAGATGGTGGTGGCCCATGAGTCACTGGTGGCCTCCAGACTGGTGGTGTCAGGGATGGTGGTGGTGGTCTCAGGGATGGTGGTGGTGGTCTCAGGGGTCTTAGGAACTGTCTCAGAACTGGTGGAGGTCCATGGGCCACCGGGGGTCTCAGGACTGGTCATGGTGGTGTCTGGGGTGTTAGAAATTGTCTCAAGACTGGTGGTGGCCCATGGGTCACTGGTGGCCTCAGGATTGGTCGTCTCAGGGATGGTCATGGAGATCTCAGGGATGGTGGTGGTGGTGTCTGGGGTGGTAGAAATGGTCTCAAGACTCGTGGTGGTCCATTGGTCACCGGTGGTCCATGGGTCACTCATGGTCCATGGGTCACTGGTGGCCTCAGGACTGGTCATCTCAGGGTTGGTTCTGGTGGTATCAGGTGTTGTAGAAATGGTCTCAGGACTGGTGGAAATCCATGGGTCACTGGTGGTCTCAGGACTGGTGGTCTCAGGGGTGGTGGTGGTGGTCTCAGGGGTGGTGGAAATGGTCTCAGGACTGGTGGACATCCATTGGTCACTTGTGGTCCATGTGTCACTGGAGGTCTCAGGGACGGCTGTGGTGGTGTCAGGGCTGGTAGAAACGGTCTCAGGAGTGGTGGAAGTCCATGGGTCACTGGTGGCCTCCAGACTGGTGGTCTCAGGGGTGGTAGAGGTGGTGTCAGGGGTTCTAGAAATGGTCTCAGGACTGGTGGTGGCCCATGGGTCACTGGTGGCCTCCAGACTGGTGGTCTCAGGGGTGGTCGTGGAGGTCTCAGGGATGGTGCTGGTGGTGTCTGGGTTGGTAGAAATGGTCTCAAGACTCGTGGTAGTCCATGGGTCACTCGTGGTCCATGAGTCACTGGTGGCTTCAGGATTGGTCATCTCAGGGATGGTTCTGGTGGCCTCAGGTGTTGTAGAAATGGCGTCAGGGCTGGTGGAAATCCATTGGTCACTGGTGGCCTCAGGACTGGTGGCCTCAAGCATGGTGGTCTCAGGGATGGTCGTGGAGGTCTCAGGGATGGTGGAAAAGGTCTCAAGACTCATGGAAGTCCACTGGCCGCTGGTGGTCTCAGGACTGGTGGTCCCAGGGATGGTTCTGGTGGTTTCAGGGATGGTGGTGGTGGGGTCAGGGGTGGTGGAAATGGTCTCAGGATGTCTGGTGGTCCATGGGTCACTGGTGGTCTCAGGGATGGTTGTGAAGGTCTCAGGGATGTCCATGGTGGTGTCAGGTGTGGTAGAAATGGTCTCAAGACTGGTGGACGTCCATGGGTCAGTGGTGGTGGTCCGTGGGTCATCGGTGGTCTCAGGCATGGTCGTGGTGGTGTCAGGGGTGTTAGAAACCATCTGAAGACTGGTGGAAGTCCATGGGTCACTGGTGGCCTCAGGGATGGTGGTGGTGGGGTCAGGGGTGGTGGAAACGATCTCAGGACTGGTGGTGGTCCATGGGTCACTGGTGGTCTCAGGGATGGTGGTGGAGGTCTCAGGGATGGTGGTGGTGGTGTCTGGGGTGGTAGAAACGGTCTCAAGGCTGATGGAGGTCCATGGGTCACTGGTGGTCTCAGGACTGGTGGTCTCAGAGGTGGTTGTGAAGGTCTCAGGGATGGTGGGGGTGGTCTCAGGGAAGACAGTGGTGGAAAGGGTCTCAAGTCCGCTGGTGGTCCATGGGTCACTGCTGGTGGTCCATAGGTCACTGGTGGTCTCAAGCATGGTGGTCTCAGGGATGGTCGTGGAGGTCTCAGGGATGGTGGAAAAGGTCTCAAGAGTGGTGGAGGTCCGTGCGTCACTGGTGCTCTCGGGACTGGTGGTCTCAGGGATGGTGGTGGTGGTCTCAGGACTGGTCATGGTGGTCTCAGGGGTGGTAGAAGTGCTCTCAAGAGTGGTGGTGGTCCATAGGTCACCTGTGGTGGCCCATGCATCACTGGTGGTGTCAGGGATGGTGGTGGTGGTCTCAGGGGTCTTAGGAACTGTCTCAGAACTGGTGGAGGTCCATGGGCCACCGGGGGTCTCAGGACTGGTCATGGTGGTGTCTGGGGTGCTAGAAATGGTCTCAAGACTGGTGGTGGCCCATGGGTCACTGGTGGCCTCAGGATTGGTGGTCTCAGGACCGGTGGTGGGGTCACTGGTGGCCTCCAGACTGGTGGTCTCAGGGGTGGTCGTGGAGGTCTCAGGGATGGTGCTGGTGGTGTCTGGGTTGGTAGAAATGGTCTCAAGACTCGTGGTAGTCCATGGGTCACTCGTGGTCCATGAGTCACTGGTGGCTTCAGGATTGGTCATCTCAGGGATGGTTCTGGTGGCCTCAGGTGTTGTAGAAATGGCGTCAGGGCTGGTGGAAATCCATTGGTCACTGGTGGCCTCAGGACTGGTGGCCTCAAGCATGGTGGTCTCAGGGATGGTCGTGGAGGTCTCAGGGATGGTGGAAAAGGTCTCAAGACTCATGGAAGTCCACTGGCCGCTGGTGGTCTCAGGACTGGTGGTCCCAGGGATGGTTCTGGTGGTTTCAGGGATGGTGGTGGTGGGGTCAGGGGTGGTGGAAACGATCTCAGGACTGGTGGTGGCCCATGGGTCACTGGTGGCCTCCAGACTGGTGGTCTCAGGGGTGGTCGTGGAGGTCTCAGGGATGGTGGTGGTGGTCTCAGGGCTGGTTCTGGTGGCCTCAGGGGTGTTAGAAACGGTCTCAAGACTGGTGGTGGCCCATGGGTCACTGGTGGCCTCCAGACTGGTGGTCTCAGGGGTGGTCGTGGAGGTCTCAGGGATGGTGGTGGTGGTCTCAGGGCTGGTTCTGGTGGCCTCAGGGGTGTTAGAAACGGTCTCAAGACTGGTGGTGGCCCATGGGTCACTGGTGGCCTCCAGACTGGTGGTCTCAGGGGTGGTCGTGGAGGTCTCAGGGATGGTGGTGGTGGTCTCAGGGCTGGTTCTGGTGGCCTCAGGGGTGTTAGAAACGGTCTCAAGACTGGTGGTGGCCCATGGGTCACTGGTGGCCTCCAGACTGGTGGTCTCAGGGGTGGTCGTGGAGGTCTCAGGGATGGTGGTGGTGGTCTCAGGGCTGGTTCTGGTGGCCTCAGGGGTGTTAGAAACGGTCTCAAGACTGGTGGTGGCCCATGGGTCACTGGTGGCCTCCAGACTGGTGGTCTCAGGGGTGGTCGTGGAGGTCTCAGGGATGGTGGTGGTGGTCTCAGGGCTGGTTCTGGTGGCCTCAGGGGTGTTAGAAACGGTCTCAAGACTGGTGGTGGCCCATGGGTCACTGGTGGCCTCCAGACTGGTGGTCTCAGGGGTGGTCGTGGAGGTCTCAGGGATGGTGGTGGTGGTCTCAGGGCTGGTTCTGGTGGCCTCAGGGGTGTTAGAAACGGTCTCAAGACTGGTGGTGGCCCATGGGTCACTGGTGGCCTCCAGACTGGTGGTCTCAGGGGTGGTCGTGGAGGTCTCAGGGATGGTGGTGGTGGTCTCAGGGCTGGTTCTGGTGGCCTCAGGGGTGTTAGAAACGGTCTCAAGACTGGTGGTGGCCCATGGGTCACTGGTGGCCTCCAGACTGGTGGTCTCAGGGGTGGTCGTGGAGGTCTCAGGGATGGTGGTGGTGGTCTCAGGGCTGGTTCTGGTGGCCTCAGGGGTGTTAGAAACGGTCTCAAGACTGGTGGTGGCCCATGGGTCACTGGTGGCCTCCAGACTGGTGGTCTCAGGGGTGGTCGTGGAGGTCTCAGGGATGGTGGTGGTGGTCTCAGGGCTGGTTCTGGTGGCCTCAGGGGTGTTAGAAACGGTCTCAAGACTGGTGGTGGCCCATGGGTCACTGGTGGCCTCCAGACTGGTGGTCTCAGGGGTGGTCGTGGAGGTCTCAGGGATGGTGGTGGTGGTCTCAGGGCTGGTTCTGGTGGCCTCAGGGGTGTTAGAAACGGTCTCAAGACTGGTGGTGGCCCATGGGTCACTGGTGGCCTCCAGACTGGTGGTCTCAGGGGTGGTCGTGGAGGTCTCAGGGATGGTGGTGGTGGTCTCAGGGCTGGTTCTGGTGGCCTCAGGGGTGTTAGAAACGGTCTCAAGACTGGTGGTGGCCCATGGGTCACTGGTGGCCTCCAGACTGGTGGTCTCAGGGGTGGTCGTGGAGGTCTCAGGGATGGTGGTGGTGGTCTCAGGGCTGGTTCTGGTGGCCTCAGGGGTGTTAGAAACGGTCTCAAGACTGGTGGTGGCCCATGGGTCACTGGTGGCCTCCAGACTGGTGGTCTCAGGGGTGGTCGTGGAGGTCTCAGGGATGGTGGTGGTGGTCTCAGGGCTGGTTCTGGTGGCCTCAGGGGTGTTAGAAACGGTCTCAAGACTGGTGGTGGCCCATGGGTCACTGGTGGCCTCCAGACTGGTGGTCTCAGGGGTGGTCGTGGAGGTCTCAGGGATGGTGGTGGTGGTCTCAGGGCTGGTTCTGGTGGCCTCAGGGGTGTTAGAAACGGTCTCAAGACTGGTGGTGGCCCATGGGTCACTGGTGGCCTCAGGATTGGTGGTCTCAGGACCGGTGGTGGTGGTCTCGAGAGTGGCAGAAATGGTCTCAGGACTGGCAGCAGTCCATTGGTCACCGGTGGCCTCTGGAGTGGTGGTCTCAGGGCTGGTTCTGGTGGCCTCAGGGGTGTTAGAAACGGTCTCAAGACTGGTGGTGGCCCATGGGTCACTGGTGACCTCAGGATTGGTGGTCTCAGGGATGGTGGTGGAGGTCTCAGAGATGTCCATGGTGGTGTCAGGGGTGGTAGAAATGGTCTCAAGGCTGATGGACGTCCATTGGTCACTGGTGGTCTCTGAACTGGTGGTCTCAGGGATGGTGGTGGAGGTCTCAGAGATGTCCATGGTGGTGTCAGGGGTGGTAGAAATGGTCTCAAGGCTGATGGACGTCCATTGGTCACTGGTGGTCTCTGAACTGGTGGTCTCAGGGATGGTGGTGGAGGTCTCAGAGATGTCCATGGTGGTGTCAGGGGTGGTAGAAATGGTCTCAAGGCTGATGGACGTCCATTGGTCACTGGTGGTCTCTGAACTGGTGGTCTCAGGGATGGTCATGGAGATCTCAGGGGTGGTGGTGGTGGTGTCAGGGTTGGTGGAAATGGTCTCAAGGCTGGTGGTCGTCCATGGGTCACCACTGGTCCATTGGTCACTGGTGGTCCACGGGTCACTGGTGGCTCCAGGTTTGGTGGTGCCAGGTCTGGTGGTGGTTCCAGGTGTCCTGGTTGCTCCAGTGGCTTCAGCAGCACCGGTTCCTGTGGACACAGCAGAAGACCTCTATCTAAGGTGGCTTTGGCATGTCCTGCTGTCCAGGTGTCCATTTGGAGCCTCCTCCATACCTGGAATGGTTTGGATCCATCCCAGCCCACCTGGAGCAGGTGGGACCTTCTGGAACGTTCCCTCCGAGCCACAACTCCTCGGTTTTGGGAACAACCATCTCCTCTTCCTCCTCTTCCTCCTCTTCCTCCCCCCAAGGGTGACAAAGCCCCCATTGTCCCCCACGGCCACCCCCGGATCTCCTCCAGGCACCGTTATCGACCTCAGGCGCCGTTATCAAATTTCAGGTAAGCCCGTTATCGATTCCAGCTCCGCCTTATCAGCCCCGGGAGCCTCTTATCAGCCCCAGGTGATCTCTTATCTCTTCCCCTTATCAGCTTTGCTTTCGTTTTTCGTTTCTCCCGCGTCCTCCTCAGCTGACACCTGTCCAGGTGAGCACCCACCCAGGTGAGCTCCCTGGTCACCCTCAGAGCCTTGGGGACACTTTGTCCTCACCCGAGGGAAAAAAAAAAATTCCCTTTTTAATGAGAAAAAATTGAGTTTTTTCCTCATTAAAATGAAAAATTTTTCCCTCGTTAAAATTCCCTCCTGGGAAATTTTACGTCTTCGTTAAGAAAATCCCGAAAGAATAAAAATTTAACGAGGAATTTTTCCTCATTAATCCCGATAGAATAAAAATTTAATGAGGAATTTCTCCTCATTAATCCCGAAAGAATAAAAATTTAATGAGGAATTTTTCCTCGTTAAAATTCCCATCTGGGAAATTTTACGTCTTCGTCAAGAAAACCCCGAACGAACAAAAAATTGAGTTTTTCCTCATTTGAGGTTTTCCCTCATTTGAGGTTTTCCCTCATTAAAATTCTCTCCTGTGAAATCTTATGTCTTTGTCAAGAAAACCCCGAACGAACAAAAAATTGAGTTTTTCCTCGTCTGAGGTTTTTGCTTCATTAAAATGAGGAATTTTTCCCTCATTAAAATTCCCTTCTGGGAAATTTTACGGCTTCGTTAAGAAAACCCCGAACGAACAAAACTAACTCTTTGAAAAAAAAAAACAAAAAAAACCAAAAAAACACCAAAACACTTAAACCACCCCAAAAATGGCGTTTTTGAATTTGAATCTGAATTTTCTCAGCTTGGTGGCTCCTCCTCGAGGTTCTCCAGCTGCGGCCGCTTTGATGAGGCCGCTCCGGTGTAATTAGCGCGGCCTCTTAACGAAGTTTCCCGGCATCAAACGCTCCCCACCCGCTGGGACTGGTGGGGGGGTGAGGAGGAGGAGAAGGAGGAAGGAGGAAGGAGGAAGGAGGAAGGAGGAAGGAGGAAGAGGGGCGGGTGAGGAACCGGGAAGAGCCGCGGTGGAATTGGGGGAGGGGGCTCAGGGAATGGCACCAGGTGAGGATGGGGACAGGTGGGGAGCGGCACCTGAGCCAGCCCTGACCCATCCCCAGGGACCCCTGACCCATTCCCAGGGACCCCTGACCCATTTCCAGAGAATTCTGACCCATTTCATGGACCTCCAACCGATCCCCAGAGACCCCTGACCCATTCCCAGAGACCCCTGACCCATTTCCTTGGACCTCCAACCCATTCTCACGGACCCCTGACCCATCCTCAGAGACCCCTGACCCATGCCCATGGACCCCTGACCCATTTCTATGGATCCGCAACCCATCCCTGTAGATCCTGACCCATTTCCATGGACCCCTGACCCACTCCCAGAGACCCCTGACCCATTTCCTTGGACCTCCAACCCATTCTCACGGACCCCCGACCCATTCCCAGAGACCCCTGACCCATTTCCATGGTCCTCCAACCCATTCTCACGGACGCCTGACCCATTTCCATGGACCTCCAACCCATTTCCAGAGATCCCTGACCCATCCCCATGGACTCTGATCCATTTCCAGAGACCCCCGACCCATTCCCATGGACCGCCGACCCATTCCCATGGACCCCACAGTGGGATGAGACCCTAGAGAGGGAGATTTCATGGAAAGAATGGAGGAGATGCAGGTGAGCCCCCCTTCCACAGGAGATCCCCGCAGAAAATCCCCAGAGGAGAAAATCCCATCCCACCTTTTTTTTTCCAAAAAAAAAAACCCACAAAAAAAATCCAATTAAAAAATCCAAGAATTCCCGGCCCCACTCACCCGTTCTTCCTCCAGGGACGAAGAGGAGGAGGAGGAGGGAAAAAAGGAGAGGAAAGATGGAAAGGTTCATTTTCCCCATCACGGCTCCTCCGGCGGCACCATGCCAGCGCCGGGACGCGCGCGCGGAGAAGCGACGGGAGAGGAGTAACCTTTGACCCCGGAGCTGGGAAGGGACCAAACCTCCCACCTGCCGCTGGTGACGCAGCCATGGAGCGGCCGAAGCCCTTCCAGGACCTCTCCTGGACATCGGGAACCCCCTTGGGTCACCCCCGGGTCATGGTTGGGTCATGGTTGGGTCACGGTTGGGTCATCATTGGTCATTCATGGGGTGACAACCACCAAACCCCATCCCAAGAGAAGACTCAGGTGGCCAAAACCAACATCTCAGACTCTTCCAAAATCTCCATGAGGGAATTCAGGGACCCCCTGGAGACCCCCCCAGAACTGAGCACCAACCCCAAACTCTTTGGCCGCCCTTTTCTTGGTTTTTTTTTTTTCCAGAGCTCTGGGAGGGGTGGGAAGGGCGGGAATTGGAATTTTGGGGGTGGCAGGAGGTCAGATTTTATTGGATTTGGGGTTCCGCCCCGCCGGTGTTTGGCAAAGGGGCGTTTTGTGGGATTTCTTCCTTGTCCGCCGGCGGTTGGGTCCTCGCGGGTTGGTTTCGGGGTTGGGAATTCCATCCAAGCCACCCCTCGACCCTCTAACCCCACCCACCATCCCCAAAATCCCAATTGTGATCCCAAACCTCCAATCTCAACCCTGAAACTCCGATCTCGATGTTCAGACCCCCAAATCGGTGCCCCGAACCCCAACAGTGACCCCAAAATCCAGCAGTGACCCCAAAACCCAACCCGGACTTCCAAAAGCCAACTTTGGGCTTTAAAGACTCAGCTGTGTCCTCCAGACCCCCAAACCCGATCCCAAGATCCCAACCGTGACCCCAAAATTCCGATCTCAACCCCCAAAACTCCAATCTCAACATTCAAAACGTCAAATCGGTGCCCCAATCCCCAGTAGTGACCCCAAAACCTGACCCGGACTTCCAAAAGCCAACTTTGGGCTTGAAAGACTCAGCTGTGTCCTCCAGACCCCCAAACTCGATCCCAAGACCCCAACCTTGACCTCAAAACCTCAACCTCAACCCTCAAACTCCCAATCTGGAACCCCGAACCTTCCATCTCGACTTTCAAAACCCCCAATCTCAACATCCAAAATCCCTCGTTTAACCCCAAACTTCAGCCACGATTTCAAGTTCCCATCCTTGACCCCCCAAACCCCAACCTCAATCCCCAAAAACCCCAATCTTGACCCCCAAAAACCCCAGTTTTTCCCCCAAAACCCCAACCCTGACCCCAAACCCCAAATCTCAACCTCCAGCACCTCAACCGTGACCTCAAACCCCCAACCTCGACCTCCAAAACCCCAAACCATGAACCCCCCCAAACCCCCAGCCCCAAAAAATATAATTTCAACAGAAATTAGGATTTTCCAGCTCCGGCCGTGCTCCCAAAGCCGGATCCAACCCCAAAACCCCCCCGAGATGTCCTCTCCAAGGAGAAACCCCCCCAAAAAGGACCATGGGAGGATCTCTCCTCTCTCACAGAGGATCCCAATTCTGACATTTTTTCCCCCAAAAATGAGGGGTCCGAGGACTTCGGTCGCTGCCCCGATGGCGCCGAGGGTCTTGGGGGCTCCTTGGTCACCCCCAGGTATTTGGGGGGTCACAGGGCTGCTGCACGTTCTGCCGCCACCTGGAGAATGGGGAGGGGGCTGAGGGTTAGGATTTGGGGTTAAAATCGGGGATTTGGGGTCAAAATCGGGGTTTTGAAGGTCAAAGTTGTGTTTTGGGGGGGGGATCACAATTGGGGTTTTGGGGGTTGATGTTGGGGATGGTCAAGGATGGGGGTTTGAAGGTCACGGTTGGGGTTTTGAAGTTCAAAATTTGGGGTTTGGGCTGGAGTTTGGGGTTTGGGGTTCAAAACTGGGAAGCTGGGGTCAAGGTTGGACATTTTGGGGTGAGAATTATGGATTTGGGGGTCGAGATAGGAGTTTGGGGTTTTGAGGTCACAGTTTGGGCTCTGGAGATCCGAATTGGGGTGGTGGGGTCACAGTCGGGTGGTTTGGACATTTTGAGGTCCTTGGTTGGGGTTTTGGGTGCCACAGTTTGGGTTTTGGGGTCAAAACCGGCGCTCCAGGTCAATTTCCAGGTCTCCCTTTTGGGTCCTGGACGTCCAAATTGGGGTGGTGACGTCACAGCTGAGGGCTTGGGTATTTTGAGGTCATTGGTCGGGATTTTGGGCATCACAATTTGGGTTTTGGGGTCAAAATTGGCGTTCCAGATCAATTTTAGGCTGAAGACCACCCCCAAAACGACTTGCCCCCCATCACCCACCGGCGCCGGGGGTTCGGCCACCTCCGAGCTGGGCGTGTAGGTGTTGTATCCATAGGGACCTGCGCAGAGGAAGATGAGGAGGAGGAGGACCATGACCCCAGGAGGATTTTGGGGCATTTCCCCTCCCCGCGGACGGTCTCACCGCCCGTTTCGGGGCCCACCTTTCCCGCCGCCTCCGCCGTTGACGTGGTAGATCCCGGTGACGCGGCTG
>NW_005054717.1:32360-36189 GCF_000277835.1 Geospiza fortis | reverse complement strand
GGGGGGTGACGCTGGAGGTGGTGGGGGGTGGTCTCAACCCTCCCACCCCCCCACCCCTCATTGGGACGAAGCAGCTGAACCCCAAATTTTGTGGTCCGACCGCGCCAAATCCCCTCCCTGCGACCCCCTCACCTGGCTCCAGGTGATTTTTTCCTCCCTCGGGCCAAGCGGACGGTGAGGAGGATGCAGAGGATGAGGAGGACGAGGATGGTCAGGCCCAGCCCCAGCCCCACGCCCAGGCCCAGCCCCAGTTTGCTGATGTGGGTCTGGCAGCGGTCGCCGGACGAGAGGTACCAGGGCAGGTCCGGGCAGCTGCAGGGGGAGGGGACAGGTGACAGGTGACAGGTGACAGGTGACAGGTGACAGGTGACAGGTGACAGGTGACAGGACATGGTGAGGGTCCTCAGCCCCACCCAGGGTGGGGACTGGGGGTGGGGTCCTCCCAGGAACCTCCTAGAATCACAGGAGGCTTCCCTGGAGATCCACCACCATGACCACGGGTTGGGATTGAGGTTTGAGGGGTGTGTGGGGTCAAGGGTTGGATTTGGGGGTCAAGGGTTGAGTTTGGGGGTCAAGGGTTGTGTTTGGGGGTCAAGGGTTGGGGATTTGGAGGGCAGGAGTTGGAGTTGGGGGTCAAAGTTGGGGGTTTGAGGGTCAAGGGTTGGGTTTGGGGATCAAGAGTTGAGTTTGAGGGTCCAGGGTTGAGTTTGAGGGTCAAGGGTTGGGTTTGGGGGTCAAGGGTTGGGTTTGGTGGTCATTGGTTTGATGTGGGGGTCAAAGGTTGAGTTTGGGGGTCCAGGGTTGGGTGTGGGGGTCAAAAGTTGGCTTTGGTGGTCATTGGTTGGAGTTGAGGGGCAGGACTTGACAGGAGCCAAGGGTTGGACCATTGGGGTCAAGGTTTTGGGGCCAAAGTTTTGGGGTTGAGGTTTTTGGGGCCAAAGTTTTGGGGCCAAAGTTTTGAGTTCAAGGTTTGGAGTTCAAAGTTTTGGGGTCGAGGTTTTGGGATCAAGGTTTTGGGGTCAAGACTTTGCGTTCTGGTGAAACCTTGGCCATCAGACGTTGGGATGTTGATCTCAAGAGCTCAAATTTGGGGCCAAACATTGCGATTCAACTTCTTTGCCCATTTGAGCCCAGCTTCAAGTCCCGCCTCAAGGTGTGACCAGTGGGCGTGGCCGGGGGTGTGTGGGCGTGTCCGGGGGTGGGCGTGGCCAACTCACAAGCACTGGGGCCCGTCGTGGGTGAGGCGGCAGAGCCCGCGGTGGCAGTCGAAGGCGCCGGGGACGTTGAGGGTGCAGTTGGTGACGCACAGGAGCCCGTTGGCCGTGCGGTACGGGAAGTAGAACCGGCTGAAGTTGGCCGGCGCGTGCCGCCGGCAGAGCTCTGGAGAAGCCAAACCCCGGTCAAGAATCCCCCTGTCCTCATCCCACCCTCCCCAAGTGTCCACACCAAGGGATCCACCAAGGACATCTGGGACCACCCCAAGTGTCCATCCCAAGTGTCCACCTCAGTGTCCATCCCAAGTGTCCATCCCAGTGTCCATCCCAGTGTCCATCCCAGTGTCCATCCCAGTGTCCATCCCAGTGTCCATCCCAGTGTCCATCCCAGTGTCCATCCCAGTGTCCATCCCAGTGTCCATCCCAGTGTCCATCCCAGTGTCCATCCCAAGTTTCCACCCCGAGTGTCCACCCCAAGTGTCCCCAGATGTCCCCAAGCCTCACCGGTGTCGTTGAGCGCCAGTGTGGTGGCCCTGGTGGCCCTGGCGGAGGTGGCGGTGAAGCAGAGCCCGTCTGGTGGAGAGGAGAACACGGGGTGGTCACTGACGGTCCCCCCCGCGCTGCCGCGGCTGCGGGGGACAGGGACGGGGATTGGGGGTCCTCAGGTGACACATCCCATCCCATCCTGTCCCACGGATCCCATCCCATCCCGTCCCACCCCGTGGACTCCATCCCATCCCATCCCAGATGTTCTTCACCCATCCCAGAGGTTCTTCTCCATCCCGTCCCACCCCATTGATCCCATCCCAGATGTTCTTCACCCATCCCAGAGGTTCTTCTCCATCCCGTCCCACCCCATTGATCCCATCCCAGATGTTCTTCACCCATCCCAGAGGTTCTTCTCCATCCCGTCCCACCCCATTGATCCCATCCCAGATGTTCCTCACCCGTCCCAGAAGTTTTTGTCCATCCCATCCCACGCCATGGATCCCATCCTGTCCCATCCCATGGATCCCACCCCATTGATCCCATCCCAGATGTTCCTCACCCATCCCAGGAGTTTTTCTCCACCCCACCCCAATCCCACCCCCGGTCCCTCGCCCACCTCAGGCTCAGGACGTCGATCCCGCGGTAGCCAGGGACGTCCCGGTAGATCCCGTCCATCTGGGGACAGAGGGACACGGGTCACCTGGGGGGGGTCTCAGGTGGTCCCTTGGTGTGGAACCTTGGGGTCTTTTGGGATGGTCCCTCAGGATGGTCCTGGGGCCCACTTGGGATGGTCCCAAGGGTCCTTTTGAGGTGGTCCTGGGGTCTTTTGGGACGGTCCTGGGGATCCCTTAGGGTGGTCCTAAGGGTCTCTTGGGGTGGTCCTGAGGGTCCCCAGGGGTGTCCCCTTGGGATGGTCCTGGGGGTCCTCGTGGAGGAACCTTGGGGTGATCCTGGGGGTCCTTGGGATGGACGCTTGGGATGGACACTTGGGGTGGTTCCTTAGGGTGATCCTGGGGATCCCTTGATGGATCCCCTGGGATGGAAACTTGGGGTGGACCCTTGGGGTGGTCCCAGGTGTCCTTGGTGGATCCCTTGGGATGGACACTCAGGATGGACCCTTGAGGTGATCCCGGCGGTCCCTCGAGATGTCCCCACACCCCGGGGTGGGGGTCTCACCGTCCGGCTGAACTCCGCAGCGAATCGCCGGTGCCCGGGGGACGAGGCGTCCCCCATGTCCTCCGAGAAGTCCCGGTTGGTGACACGCGCCATCATCGTCACGAAGGGACCCAGCTCTGCGGGGACAGAGGTGCCCGTGACACGGGGACACCTCAGAGGGGACAGAGGGGTGACAGGTGGGCGTGTCCCACCCCTTACCTGCCGTCAGGTTGATGGTGGTGGCTCCGAACTCGCAGCGGGGACCGTCCATGTTGGGGGGACACAGACACGCCGTGCCCATCCAGAGCCCCCCGTTCAGGCAGGGGTCTGGGGGGGACGCGAGGGTTTGGGGACACCAAGGAGGTCACCAGGACCACCAGTCCCCCCCTCACAGTTACACCCAGTTGGCCCCACCATCACCACACCCCTCAATTTTGGTGTGAAAACCCCAAAAACCCCAATTCTTGGTGCCAGCAGCCGTCCTGCTGTGGTGGGGGGCAACACCCCCAAAATCCCCATGGATTTGGGGAGGGGTCTTCCCACCCCAGCCAAAGCCACCATCCCAGTTCCATGGGACCACCATCCCAGGTCCACCAACTTGTCTCCACCATCCCCACACCCCCAATTTTGGGGTGAAAACCACAAAAACCCCAATTCTTGGTGCCACTACCCCTCCTGCTGTGGTGAGGGGCAACACCCCCAAAACCTCCATGGATTTGGGGATGGTTTGGGGGGATTGTCTCCCCACCCCATCCAACCCCACCAACCTCTGGTGGTGGCCACCGTGGTGGTCGTGGTTCTCCTGGTGCTTCTCGTTGTCTCCCTCGTCCGTCGTGGTGTCCTCGCCGTGGTGGGTCTGGGGTCTTCACAGCGGGGTCCGGTGTACCCGGGTGGGCAGAAGCACTCGGTGCCCACGGCGGTGCCGCCGTGGCGACAGGCGGTGGCCAGGTCGGGGGTGGCGCAGCGGGGTC
>NW_005054717.1:30437-32285 GCF_000277835.1 Geospiza fortis | reverse complement strand
CGGCCGGAGAAGCCGGGGGGACACAGGCAGTGGGTGCGGTTGGGCACGCCGCCGTTGTGGCACGCGACTGGGGGGACAAGGACGCGGTGAGGGGACATCGTGGGTGGGTGGGTGCGTGGGGGTCTTCCCTTCATCCATATTGGAGGAAACACCTGGGAAGGAGACCCCCACCCCAGAAGACCCCAGAACCTCCACCCTCCTCTTCTTCACCTCGACCCCTGGAGCTCCATGGGAAGGAGACCCCCACCCCAGGAGCTCCATCTTCCTCTTCCTCCCCACCACAAGAGACCCCTGGAAAGAGACCCCCACCCCAAAAGACCCCAGGAGACCCCAGAAGCTCCATCCTCCTCTTCCTCCCCACCCCAGGAGCTCCATAGGAAGGAGACCCCCACCCCAGGAGATCCTCCAGACCCCAGAGAGGAGACCCCACCCCAGTGACCCCCCAGTTCACGCACTGGCCGGGGGGCTGGCGCCGTGGGGCAGGAAGAGGCAGATGGTGGCCACGGTGGCCACGGTGGGGACAGTGGAGCTGGTGAGAAAGTCCCCGGTGGTCCCGGCAGAGACGTTGGACAGCGCCCTGGTGGCTTCGGTGGCATTGGGTGAGCTCTTGGTGACATTCAGGACGGTGCTGGTGGCATTGGGTGGGGCGGGCGTTGAGGTGACATCCACAGGGGTGACCGGGAGGGTGGACAGGGTGGTGGCCCTGGTGTCACTTTTCGGGGTGGTGGCCCTGGTGTTGTTCTCCATGGTCCTGCTGTGGCCTCCTGTGATGATCGTTGGCACGGCCATGGTGTCACCTTCCAGGCTGGTGGCCGTGGTGTCGCTTTCCAGGGTGGTGGCCGTGGTGTCACTCTCCGTGATGGTGGCCCTGGTGTTGTTCTCCATGGCCCTCCTGTGGCCCTCCACGGTGGTCACACTGGTGTCACCTTTCAAGGTGGTGGCCCTGGTGTTGTTCCTCACGGCTGTGGTGTTCCTTGCCCTGGTGGTGGCCCTGCTGTGGCTTCCCAGATGTCCTGGTGGCACCGTCACCGTGTCACTTTCCATGGTGGTGGCCACTGGTGTGGCCTCGGTGTCACCTTCCATTGGGGTGGCCTCGGTGTCACCCTCCATGGCCGTTGTCTCACCATCCATGGCCGTGGTCTCATCCTCCATGGCTGTGGTGTCACCTTCCATGAGGTTTGGCTGAGTGGCCATGGTGTCACCGTCCATGGCTGTGGTGTCACCCTCCATGGTGGTGGCCCTGGCGTGGCTCCTCACGTGCGAGGCAGTGACATTTCTCACTGGCGGCATCGGCGTGGTGGCCATGGGGACACTTCCGCTGACCCTGGTGGCCCTCGCTGTGGTGGTCACCACATCATGGTCTGTGCCACCGTTGACCACTGTGTCCCTTTCTCTGATGGTCACCACTCCATGGTCTGTGCTGGCCACCCCGTGACTGACTGTGGTGACCACCACGTCATGGTCTGTGCCACCGTTGACCACTGTGTCCCTTTCTCTGATGGTGACCACGCCATGGTCCGTGCTGGCCACTCCATGACTGACCGTGCTGGGGCTGACCACTGTGGTGGTCACCACGTCATGGTCTGTGCCACCGTTGACCACTGTGTCCTCTTCTGTGGTGGTCACCACGCCATGGTCCGTGCCACCGTTGACCACTGTGTCCCTTTCTGTGGTGGTCACTACATCATGGTCCGTGCCACCATTGACCACTGTGTCCTCTTCTGTGATGGTCACCACTCCATGGTCCGTACTGACCACCCCATGACTGACCGTGGTGGCACTGACCGCACCGGTGACAGTGACATTCCTTCCCATGACGCCACCACGAGCGATGACCACGGTGGTGGC
>NW_005054717.1:28780-30361 GCF_000277835.1 Geospiza fortis | reverse complement strand
GGTGGCCGTCACCGCGCCGTTTGTCCCCGCCGTGTCACCGACGTACAGCGCCCTCCCGGCCACCGTGGTCGGTCCTGTGCCGGTGCACTCGCACCGAGGTCCCCAAGCTGTGGGGGGACATCGGCACGTCCCCTTCTTCTCCAAGGTGCCACCGTTGAGGCACGGCCCGAGCTCCTCCAGCTCCCGGCAGGTGTCCCCGCGGAACCCAGGTGGGCACACGCACCTTGTCCCAAAGGCGGTGGCCCCGTTGTGGCAGGCGCTGGCGGGGTCCTGGCGCTGGCACCGGGGTCCCCCAAAGCCCGGGGGACAGTAGCAGGTTGTCCCCACGGCGGTGCCACCGTTGCGGCAGGAGCCGGCGGGGTCGGGGGTCTCGCAGAGGCGGCCGGAGTGGCCGGGGGGACAAACGCAGGTGTCCCCAACCGCGGTGCCACCGTTGGCGCAGGGGGCTGCAAGGGACGGGAGGGTGGCGGGGGAATGGGGATGTCACCAATCGGGGACGGGGCTGGGGGACTGTCCCCAAATTGGGGAGGGGGTTGGGGTTGTTCCCAAATTGGGGAAGGGGCACAAGGGTTTGTCCCCAAACTGGGAAAGGAACTGGGAGTCTGTCCCCAAACTGGAAAAGGGACACAGAAGACTGTCTCCAAACTGGGAGTGGCAACTGGGAGTCTGTCCCCAAATTGATTGGGAGAGGAAATTGGGAGTTTGTCCCCAAACTGGAAAAGGGACACAAGGTTCTGTCCCCAAACTGGAGAAGGGACCCAAGGGTTTGTCCCCAAACTGGAGAAGGGACCTGGAGGTCTGTCTCCAAACTGGGAAAGGGACACAAAAGTCTGTCCCCAAACTGGAGGAGGGAACTGGGAGTTTGTCCCCAAACTGGGGACGGGATCTGGAGATCTGTCCCCAAACTGGGAGTGGGACCTGGGGGTCCATCCCCCTCCTGCCCCACCTGATCCCGTGGATCAATGTCCCCCAACCCAACGCCCTCGGGAGGGAACCCGCAAGCCCGGGAGGGGACATCGGGGTGTGACCCTCCGAAATCTGCTCCTTGAGGACCAGAACCCCCCATCCCAAGATGGGAAGAGGGGAGGGGACACAGGGTTGTGGTGGCCCCCAAAAATGTGCTGCAAGCTCATTGCTGGGAATCCCCGAAAAGAGCCAAAAACCCCCCCAAAAATTCCCAAAAAAGAGAATTCTAGAGGTGCCCCGTCTCACCTGACAGAGCCCCCGAGGGGACGAAGAGGAGGAGGAAGATGAAGATGAAGGCGCTGCCACCCAACTCCATCCTCGGCCGATCCTGGAGCAGCGACTGAGCCGGGTCCGGCGGCCACCGGGACTTTGTGGCCCAAACCCATCCCGGTCATCAACCGCAAGGTTGGGCAGCGCCGGTAAATAATTCCCTGAGTCACCAATTCTTATCAAACCCCTGGAACCCCCAAAATTTTTTAAAAATAAATTAAATAATTAATTTAAAAAATAAAAAAAAAAGGGGCGTGAGAAGAGCCGGGACATTCCCCAAGGAATTCCAACTGGCCTGGTCACTCCGGAGCGGCCGCGGCCGGCCCAGCCCCGGCGCCGGGGGTG
>NW_005054717.1:26772-28302 GCF_000277835.1 Geospiza fortis | reverse complement strand
AAACGAAGGAATTCACACCAATTAAACCAAGCAATCGATTATTTATTATCAACACATTGATTAATTACCATAAATAAATAGGGGGGGAGGGGCAGGAAAAGGGGGCGGGGCTCCTCCCCCTCCCCCTCCCCAAAAGGGAATTTTGGGGGGGTTCAACCCCCCCTGGGGACCCTCCAGGCTCTGCCCGGGGGGGGGAGGGGTTGGGGCTTCATCACCCCAAATAAATAAATATTGAGGGGTTCCCTCCCCCAAGTCCCACAGAAAACCCCAAAATTCCCCCAAAATTCCACCAAAATCCCCCAAAAACCCCAACCCCGAGGGTCTCACCCAGATCCTGACGCGTCCCGCGCGCCGGAGCAAACTGGGAGATACTGGGAGCTACTGGGACATACTGGGAGTCAGTCCCAATTCTCACGTGGGTTTGGGGGGTCTCTCTTGGGGTTTGGGGGTCTCCTGGTCCATGTTGGGGTCTCCTGGTTAGGGTTGGGGTCTCCTGGTCCAGGTTGATGTCCCTTCATTGGAGTTGGGGTCTCCTGGTCCAGGTTGGGGTCCCCTCCTTGGGGTTTGGGGGTCTCCTGGTTGGAGTCAATGTCCTCTCATTTGGGTCGGGGTCTCCTGGTCCAAGTTGGGGTCTCCTGGTCCAGGTCAATGTCCTCTCATTGGGGTCAATGTCCCCTCTTCGGGCTCGATGTCCCCTCATCGGTGTCGATGTCCCCTCACTGGGGTCAATGTCCCCTCATCGGTGTCGATGTCCCCTCATCGGGGTCGATGTCCCCTCTTTGGGGTCAGGGTCCCCTCATTGGTGTCGATGTCCCCTCATCGGGGTCGGGGTCCCCTCTTTGGGGTCGGGGTCCCCTCGTGGCGCTCCAGGAGGTCCCACGGGGGGGTCACAGGTCAGGGGTCACCCTCGGCCTCGGGGTCCTCAGCTGGGGGAGGGGACAGAGTGAGAGGGGGGTCCTGGAAGGGGATTTGGGGTCTTTCTGGGGTCCTGGAAGGGATTTGGGATCCCTTTTGGGTCCTGGAAGGGGATTTAGGTCTCTTTAGAGTCCTGGAAGTGGATTTAGGGTCTTTTTTGGGTCCTGGAAGGGGGTTTGGGGTCTTTTTTGGGTTCTGAAAGGGGTTTGGGGTCCCTTTAGGGTCCTGGAAGTGGATTTAGGTCCCTTTAGCGTCCTTGAAGGGGGTTTGGGATTCCTTTTGTGTCGTGGAAGGGGATTTAGGTTCCTTTTAGGTCCTGGCAGGGGATTTGGGGTCCCTTTAGGGTCCTGGAAAGGGATTTAGGGTCATTTTTGGGTCCTGGAAAGGGATTTATGTTCCATTTAGGTCCTGGAAGGGGATTTAGGGTCTTTTTAGGGTCCTGGCAGGGGATTTCGGGTCATTTTGGGGTCCTGGCAGGGGTGTACATACCTGCAGGAAGGGATCCACCCGCTCCAAGGACGGTCTGAAGGCGGGGGGACCCCCCAGCCCCCCCTGGGGGGGTCCCGGGGGTCTCCTCCAGGTCTCGGGGTCCTCAAATTGGGTCTGGGGGCGGCG
>NW_005054717.1:26095-26504 GCF_000277835.1 Geospiza fortis | reverse complement strand
TAGGGGGGGAGGTCCGTGGGGGAGGGGAAACCGAGTGAGGATTGGGAGACCCCCGCCCCAAAATCCAAACTGGGAGATCCCCCCCAAACTGGGAAAACTGGAGTGGGAGACCCTCCCCCCAAACTGGGAACCCAAACTGGGAGACCCCTCCCCAAAATCCAAGCTGGGAGATCCCTCCCAAACTGGGAATCCAAACTGGGAGCCCCCTCCCAAGGCAGAACCCAAACTGGGAACCCCCCCAGAGATGGAAAACCCAAACTGGGAGACCCCTCCCCAAACTGGGACACCCTAAATAATGGGGAATCCAGACTGGGAGACCCCTCCCCGAACTGGGACCCAAACTGGGGAGACCCCCCAAACTGGGAGACCCCTCCCCAAACTGGGAACCCAAACCGGGAGCCCCCCCCCA
>NW_005054717.1:25155-25360 GCF_000277835.1 Geospiza fortis | reverse complement strand
TGCTGACCCAGCCCCAGCACTGGGAGCCCGTGTACCAGTACAGCTCCTGGTCCGGGCAGCTGCCGAGGGGACAACGGTCACAACTCGGGCTCGAGGGGTGGTGGGACCCCGTGGTGGACGTTGGGACCCCATGGTGGACATTGAGACCCCCCCAATGGGTGGTGGGACCCCGTGGCGGACATTGGGACCCCGTCAGGACATTGGG
>NW_005054717.1:15498-24837 GCF_000277835.1 Geospiza fortis | reverse complement strand
ACATTGGAACCTCATGGTGGACATTGGAACCTCATGGTGGATGTTGGGACCCCGTCATGGACATTGGAACCCCGTGGTGGACGTTGGGACCCCATGGTGGACATTGGGACCCCATGGTGGATGTTGGGACCCCGTGGTGAACATTGGAACCTCATGGTGGACATTGGAACCTCATGGTGGACATTGGAACCTCATGGTGGACATTGGAACCTCATGGTGGATGTTGGGACCCCGTCATGGACATTGGAACCCCGTGGTGGACGTTGGGACCCCATGGTGGATGTTGGGACCCCATCATGGACATTGGAACCCCGTGGTGGACGTTGGGACCCCATGGTGGACGTTGGGACCTCATGGTGGGTGTTGGAACCCTATGGCGGATGTTGAGAACCCCCAATGGGTGTTGGGACCCCATGGTGGACGTTGGAACCTCATGGTGGACATTGGGACCCCGTGGTGGACATTGGGACCCCATCATGGACGTTGGGACCCCTTGGTGGACATTGTGACCCCATGACAGGTTCTAGGAGCCTGTGGTGGCCGTTGTGACCCCATGGTGGACATTGTGACCCCATGACAGGTTCTAGGAGCCCTTGGTGGACATTGTGACCCCGTGACAGGTTCTAGGAGCCCTTGGTGGCACTCACAAGCACTGTGGTCCCTGGCGGGTGACCTGGCAGCGGCCATGGTGGCACTCCAGGCTCTGGGGCAGGTTGGGCGTGCAGGAGGTGACGCAGTGCAGGACCCCCGAGGTCACCACCGCCCAGAAGAAGTCACCGTAGCCAGCGGGGGCTCGCTGGTGGCACAGCTCTGGACAGGGAGGGGACAACAAGGGGACATTGAGGGGCGGGTGAGGGACAGGAGATGTTGGGTGGGCAGAGGGTGGTGGGATGGGCAGAAGGGTCCATGGGGTGTTAAGGAGGGTCCATGGGGTGGTCAGGAAGGTCCATGGGGTGGTCAGGAGGGGGTGGGGTGGTCAGGAGGGTCCATGGGGTGGTCAGGAGGTGGTGGGGTGGTCAGGGGGGTCCATGGGATGATCAGGAGGGTCCATGGGGTGGTCAGGAGGGTCCATGGGGTGGTCAAGGTCTCCACGCCAGTCTCACCATCCAGGTCCATCACCTCCCTCATGGCGCTGACCACGGGGTTGGGTCTCAGCACCAGGCACAGCACGGCTGGGGTGGGAGGAGAAGACATCAGAGACCACCCTTGGATGCCCCAGCTGGACCCCAGAGGTCCAGGGGAGGTCCCACAAGGGGTCCAGGAGGATCTGGGGGGGCTTTTGGAGGGTCACCCACAGGTGTTGTGCTGGCACTGGCCCTGGCCGGCCTCCGCCTCCCGCAGGTTCTCCACCATCTCCTTCGTGGTCTCCTGGAACTTCTCGGTGGTGTTGCTGCTCTGGGCCGTGGTGAAGAACACCTGGTGTCCCACCACGATGCTGCCGGACCTTCAGGGAGGGGACACAGGAGGTCACAAGGGGGGGGGGGGCTGGGGACATCCCACCCCACCCCAGCTTTGGGGGTGGTCAGGGACCTCCTTACTTGAGGCTGGTGATCTCCACGCCCTCGTAGCCAGGGATGGTCCCATAGATCTTCTTGATCTGCAAGGACAGAAGGTCACCTTGGTGGTCACCTCCGTGGTCACCTTGGTGGCCGTGGTGGGACACTGTGGTCACGCCACGTCCTCACCTCCTGCCGGAAGTGGTTCTGGAAGGAGAGGAAGGTCTCGGAGTCAGGGTCCTTCAGGTCCTCGGAGTAGTTGAAGTTGGTGAGGGTCACCTCCATGTCCACGGCGGCCATGATGGTCCCAGGGAACGCTGGAGGAGCAATGGGGTTGGTGGGGTAGGATGGGGGGGTGAGGACCTCCAGGGTGTCCAGGACCACCCCACCAAGGAAACCAGGAACCCCAAAGTGACCAGGACCTCCAAGATGTCCAGGAGCCCCAAAGTGACCAGGACGTCCATGATGTCCAGGACCACCAAGGAGACCAGGAACCCCAAGGAGACCAGGACCTCCAAAGACACTAGAACCTCCAAGGTGCTGAGAACCCCATGAAGATCAGAACCCCAAAGAAGACCAAGACCCCCAAAACCATCAAAACCCCCAAAAACCACCAGGACCCCCAAGAAGACCAGGACCCCCAAAGACACCAGGACCACCAAAACCACCAGGACAACCAAGAGGACCAGGAACCCCAAAACCACCAGAACATCCAAGGTGCCCAAAACCCCCAAGAAGACCAAGACCCCCAAGATGCCCAGGAATCCCAAAACCACCAGGACCACCAAGAAGACCAAGACCCCAAAGACACCAGCACCACCGAGGTGCTGAGGATCCCCAAGAAGACCAGGAACCCCAAGATGCCCAGGTCCCCCAGGTGCGAGGTGGCCCCACCACTCACGCAGGTTGGTGTCCACGGTGTCGGTGGAGAACTCGCAGCGTGGTCCGGCGTAGGACGGCGAGCAGAGACATCCGGTGCCACTGGGGGTCCCCCCGTTCTCACACAGCCCTGGTGGGACACGGGGACATCAGGGACAGCCCCGGGGACACCCCAGGAGAAGGTGGAGCTCACCTGGGGAGGACTCACCTGGTGGAGGTGGAACCGTGGTGGGGAAAGGGGTGGTGGAGATGGTGGGTGACGTGGAGGCCAGCAAGGTGGTTGCGGTGGTCCGTGAGGTCATGGTGGGCTCTGGGAAGGTCGTGGAGGTCCCTGAGGAGGTCGTGGTTGTCTCTGGGGTGGTCGTGGTGGTCCTTGAGGTGGTCGTGGTGGTCTCTGGTGTGGTTGTGGAGGTCCCCGAGGTGGTTGGGGTGGTCTTAGGAGTGGTCGTGGTGGTCTCTGGTGTGGTTGTGGAGGTCCATGAGGTGGTCGTGGAAGACCCTGAGATGGTTGGGGTGGTCGCTGTGGTGGCTGTGGGTGTCCCTGTGGTGGTTGGGGTGGTCTTAGGGGTCGTCGTGGAGGTCTCTGATGTGGTCGTGGTGGTCCCTGAGGAGGTCGTGGTGGTCTCTGGGATGGACGTGGTGGTCACTGAGGTTGTGGAGGTCTCTGTGTTGGTCGTGGGTGTCTCCGAGGTGGTTGGGGTGGTCCCTGAGGTGCTCGTGGTGGAGCCTGAGAAGGTGGTGGTGGTCCCTGGGGTGGTCATCCCTGACATGGTCGTGGTGGTCCCTGAGGAGGAGGTGGTGGTCCCTGGGGTGGTCATGGAGCTCCCTGATGTGGTTGTGGAGGTCGGTGGGGTGGTCGTGGTGGTCTCTGAAGTCGTGGAGGTCCATGAGGTGGTTGGGGTCGTCTTATGAGTGGTCATGGTGGAGCCTGAGGAGGTCGTGGAGGTCCCTGAGGTGATTGTGGAAGACCCTGAGATGGTTGGGGTGGTTGCTGTGGTGGTCGTGGGTGTTCCTGAGGTGGTCGTGGAGGTCATTGAGGTCGTGGGGGTCTCTGGTGTGGTGGTGGAGGTCCCTGACATGGTTGTGGTGGTTCCTGAGGTGGTGGTGGTCTTTGGGAAGATCGTGGTGGTCACTGAGGTTGTGGTGGTCTCTGATGTAGTCATGGCGGTCCCTGAAGTCGTGGACCTCCATGAGGTGGTTGGGGTGGTCTTAGGAGTGGTCATGGTGGACCCTGAGGAGGTAGTGGAGGTCCCTGAAGTGGTCATGGTGGTCCATGACGTGGTCGGGGTGGTCTCTGATGTGGTCGGGGTGGTCACTGAGGTGGTGGAGGTCTCTGGGAAGGTTGTGGTGGTCACTGGGGTGGTCGTGGAGGTCCCCGAGGTGGTTGGAGTGGTCCCTGACATGGTTGTGGTGGTCCCTGAGGTGATTGTGGAAGACCCTGATATGGTTGGGGTGGTCGCTGGGGTGGTCCTAGGTGTTCCTGAGGTGGTCGTGGAGGTCATTGAGGTCATGGTGGTACCTGAGGTGGTCGTGGGGGTCTCTGGTGTGGTCGTGGAGGTCCCTGACACGGTTGTGGTGGTTCCTGAGGTGGTGGTGGTCTTTGGGAAGATCGTGGTGGTCACTGAGGTTGTGGGGGTCTCCGGTGTGGTCGTGGAGGACACTGAGGTGGTCGGGGTGGTCCCTGACATGGTTGTGGAGGTCCCTGAGGTGGTCATGGAAGACCCTGAGATGGTTGAGGTGGTCACTGAGGTGGTCGTGGGGGTCTCTGGTGGGGTCATGGGTGTCCCTGAGGTGGTTGGTGTCATCTCTGGGCTAGTCGGGGTGGTCAATGGGATGGTCGTGGTGGGCCCTGAGGTCGTGGAGGTCTCTGGGAAGGTGGTGGAGCTCGTGGAGGTCCCGGACATGGTTGTGGTGGACCCTGAGGTGGTTGTGGAGGACCCTGGGGTGGTTGTGGAGGTCACCGAGGTCATGGAGGTCTCTGAGGTGGTCGTGGGTGTCCCTGTGGTGGTTGTGGAGGTCTCTGGGATGGTCGTGGTGGGCCCTGAGGTCGTGGAGGTCTCTGGGAAGGTGGTGGAGCTCGTGGAGGTCCCGGACATGGTTGTGGTGGACCCTGAGGTGGTTGTGGAGGTCTCTGAGGTCGTGGAGGTCTCTGGGAAGGTGGTGGAGCTCGTGGAGGTCCCGGACATGGTTGTGGTGGACCCTGAGGTGGTTGTGGAGGTCTCTGGGATGATCGTGGTGGTCGCTGGAGTCGTGGAGGTCCCTGAGGTGGTTTGGGTGCGAGGTCGTGGTGGTCACTGGTGTGGTCGTGGGTGTCCCTGAGGTGGTTGTGGAGGTCTCTGGGATGGTCGTGGTGGTCGCTGGAGTCGTGGAGGTCCCTGAGGTGGTTTGGGTGCTCTCTGTTGTGGTCGTGTGTGTCCCTGAGGAGGTTGGGGCGGTCTTAGGGGTGGCTGAGGTGGTCCATGAGGTCGTTGAGGTCCCAGATGTGGTCATGGTAGAGCCTGAGGAGGTCGTGGAGGTCCCTGGGGTGGTGGTGGAGCCAGAGGTGGTTGTGGAGGTCTCTGTGATGGTCGTGGAGGTCTCTGTGGTGCTCGGGATGGTCCCTGTGATGGTCGTGGAGCTCCCTGGGGTGGTTGTGGAGGTCTCTGAGGTCGTGGAGGTCTCTGGGAAGGTCGCAGTGGAGGTTCCTGAGGAAGTGGTGGAGGTCACTGGTGTGGTTGTGGGTGTCCCTGAGGTGGTTGGGGTGGTCACTGGGGTGGTCGTGGAAGACCCTGAGGAGGTTGGGGTGGTCTCTGTGATGGTTGTGGAGGTCACTGAGGTCGTGGAGGTCTCTGAGATGATCGTGGTGGTCACTGGTGTGGACGTGGGTGTCCCTGGTGTGGTTGTGGAGGTCTCTGGGATGACCGTGGTGGTCTCTGAGGTTGTGGAGGTCCCTGAAGCGGTCGTGGAGGACGCTGTGGCGCTCGGGATGGTCCCTGTGATGGTGGTGGAGGTCTCTGAGGTGGTCGTGGTGGTTCCTGATGTGGTCCAGGTGGTCCATGAGGTGGTTGGGCTGGTCACTGGGGTGGTCGTGGAGCTCCCTGGGATGGTGGTGGTGGTCACAGGGGTGGTCGTGGGTGTCCCAGAGGTGGTTGTGGAAGACCCTGGGATGGTGGGAGTGGTCATTGTGGTGGTTATGGAGGTCACTGGGGTGGTTGGGGTGCTCTTAGGAGGGGTCGTGGTGGTCTCTGAGATGGTTGGGGTGGTCCCAGATGTGGTTGTGGAAGACCCTGAGGAGGTTGGGGTGGTCTCTGTGATGGTTGTGGAGGTCACTGAGGTCGTGGGTGTCCCTGAGATTGTCATGATGGTCACTGGTGTGGACGTGGAGGTCTCTGGGATGGTCGTGGTGGTCGCTGGAGTCGTGGAGGTCTCTGCTGTGGTCGTGGAGGTCCCTGAGGTTGTCCTGCTGGTCCACGAGGCGGTTGTGGTGGTCTTAGGGGTGGCTGTGGTGGTCCCTGGGGTGGTCATGGAGCTCCCTGACGTGGTTGTGGAGGTCGGTGGGGTGGTCGTGGTGGTCTCTGATGTGGTCGTGGTGGTCCCTGAAGTCGTGGAGGTCCATGAGGTGGTCATGGTGGTGGTCCATGAGGTGGTTGGGAAGGTCCCTGAGGTGGTCGTGGAGGTCTCTGAGGAGGTCGGGGTGGTCTCGGATGTGGTCGGGGTGGTCACTGAGGTGGTGGAGGTCTCTGGGAAGGTCGCAGTGGAGGTTCCTGAGGAAGTGGTGGAGGTCACTGGTGTGGTTGTGGGTGTCCCTGAGGTGGTTGGGGTGGTCACTGGGGTGGTCGTGGAAGACCCTGAGGAGGTTGGGGTGGTCTCTGTGATGGTTGTGGAGGTCACTGAGGTCGTGGAGGTCTCTGAGATGATCGTGGTGGTCACTGGTGTGGACGTGGGTGTCCCTGGTGTGGTTGTGGAGGTCTCTGGGATGACCGTGGTGGTCTCTGAGGTTGTGGAGGTCCCTGAAGCGGTCGTGGAGGACGCTGTGGCGCTCGGGATGGTCCCTGTGATGGTGGTGGAGGTCTCTGAGGTGGTCGTGGTGGTTCCTGATGTGGTCCAGGTGGTCCATGAGGTGGTTGGGCTGGTCACTGGGGTGGTCGTGGAGCTCCCTGGGATGGTGGTGGTGGTCACAGGGGTGGTCGTGGGTGTCCCAGAGGTGGTTGTGGAAGACCCTGGGATGGTGGGAGTGGTCATTGTGGTGGTTATGGAGGTCACTGGGGTGGTTGGGGTGCTCTTAGGAGGGGTCGTGGTGGTCTCTGAGATGGTTGGGGTGGTCCCAGATGTGGTTGTGGAAGACCCTGAGGAGGTTGGGGTGGTCTCTGTGATGGTTGTGGAGGTCACTGAGGTCGTGGGTGTCCCTGAGATTGTCATGATGGTCACTGGTGTGGACGTGGAGGTCTCTGGGATGGTCGTGGTGGTCGCTGGAGTCGTGGAGGTCTCTGCTGTGGTCGTGGAGGTCCCTGAGGTTGTCCTGCTGGTCCACGAGGCGGTTGTGGTGGTCTTAGGGGTGGCTGTGGTGGTCCCTGGGGTGGTCATGGAGCTCCCTGACGTGGTTGTGGAGGTCGGTGGGGTGGTCGTGGTGGTCTCTGATGTGGTCGTGGTGGTCCCTGAAGTCGTGGAGGTCCATGAGGTGGTCATGGTGGTGGTCCATGAGGTGGTTGGGAAGGTCCCTGAGGTGGTCGTGGAGGTCTCTGAGGAGGTCGGGGTGGTCTCGGATGTGGTCGGGGTGGTCACTGAGGTGGTGGAGGTCTCTGGGAAGGTCGCAGTGGAGGTTCCTGAGGAAGTGGTGGAGGTCACTGGTGTGGTTGTGGGTGTCCCTGAGGTGGTTGGGGTGGTCACTGGGGTGGTCGTGGAAGACCCTGAGGAGGTTGGGGTGGTCTCTGTGATGGTTGTGGAGGTCACTGAGGTCGTGGAGGTCTCTGAGATGATCGTGGTGGTCACTGGTGTGGACGTGGGTGTCCCTGGTGTGGTTGTGGAGGTCTCTGGGATGACCGTGGTGGTCTCTGAGGTTGTGGAGGTCCCTGAAGCGGTCGTGGAGGACGCTGTGGCGCTCGGGATGGTCCCTGTGATGGTGGTGGAGGTCTCTGAGGTGGTCGTGGTGGTTCCTGATGTGGTCCAGGTGGTCCATGAGGTGGTTGGGCTGGTCACTGGGGTGGTCGTGGAGCTCCCTGGGATGGTGGTGGTGGTCACAGGGGTGGTCGTGGGTGTCCCAGAGGTGGTTGTGGAAGACCCTGGGATGGTGGGAGTGGTCATTGTGGTGGTTATGGAGGTCACTGGGGTGGTTGGGGTGCTCTTAGGAGGGGTCGTGGTGGTCTCTGAGATGGTTGGGGTGGTCCCAGATGTGGTTGTGGAAGACCCTGAGGAGGTTGGGGTGGTCTCTGTGATGGTTGTGGAGGTCACTGAGGTCGTGGGTGTCCCTGAGATTGTCATGATGGTCACTGGTGTGGACGTGGAGGTCTCTGGGATGGTCGTGGTGGTCGCTGGAGTCGTGGAGGTCTCTGCTGTGGTCGTGGAGGTCCCTGGGGTTGTCCTGCTGGTCCACGAGGCGGTTGTGGTGGTCTTAGGGGTGGCTGTGGTGGTCCCTGAGGTGGTCGCCCCTGACATGGTCATGGTGGTCCCTGAGGAAGAGGTGGTGGTCCCTGGGGTGGTCATGGATGTCCCTGACGTGCTTGTGGAGGTCGGTGGGGTGGTCGTGGGTGTCTCCGAGGTGGTCGTGGTGGTCCCTGGGGTGGTTGTGGAGGTCCCTGAGGTGATTTGGGTGGTCTCTGTTGTGGTCGTGTGTGTCCCTGAGGAGGTTGGGGTGGTCTTAGGGGTGGCTGAGGTGGTCCATGAGGTCGTTGAGGTGCCAGATGTGGTCATGGTAGAGCCTGAGGAGGTCGTGGAGGTCCCTGGGGCCGTGGTGGACCCTAAAGTGGTCGTGGAGCTCCCTGACAGGGCTGTGGGGGAGCCAGAGGAGGTTGGGGTGGTCTCTGTGATGGTTGTGGAGGTCACCGAGGTCGTGGAAGTCTCTGAGGTTGTCGTGATGGTCACTGGTGTGGTCGTGGAGGTCTCTGGGATGGTCGTGGTGGAGCCTGAGGAGGTTGGGGTGGTCTCTGGGGTGACCGTGGTGGTCTCTGAGGTCGTGGAGGAACCTGGGGTGGTCGTGGGTGTCCCTGAGGTGGTCGTGGAGGTCTCTGAGATGGTCGTGGTGGTCACTGGTGTGGTTGTGAGTGTCCCTGAGGTGGTTGAGGTGGTCTCTGGGATGGTCGTGGTGGTCGCTGGTGTGGCTGTGGGTGTCCCTGAGGTGGTCAGTGTGGTCCCTGTGATGGTGGTGGAGGTCTCTGTGTTGGTCATGGTGGTTCCTGAGGAGGTCGTGGAGGTCTCTGTGGTGCTCAGGATGGTCCCTGTGATGGTTGTAGAGGTCACTAGGGTGGTCGTGGAGGTCTCTGGGATGGTCGTGGAGGACCCTGAGGAGGTTGGGGTGGTCCCTGTGGGAATCGTGGAGGAATCTGTGGTGGTCGGGGTGGTCCCTGATGTGATCGTGGAGAGTTCTGTGGTGGTTGGGGTGGGCCCTGAGGTGGTTGTGGAGGTCTTAGGGGTGGTCGTGGAGGTCCCTGGGCTGGTGGTCGTGGTCCCTGAGGAGGTGGTGGTGGTGCCTAAGGTGGTCGTGGAGGTCACTGGGGTGGTCGTGGAAGACCCTGAGGTGGTTGAGGTGGTCTCTGGGGTGACCGTGGTGGTCACTGGAGTCATGGAGGTCCCTGAAGTGGTTGTGGAGGACGCTGTGGTGGTCACGGTGGTCCCTGTGATGGTGGTGGAGCTCCCTGGGATGGTGGTGGAGGTCACCGAGGTCGTGGAGGTCTCTGAGATGGTCGTGGTGGTCACTGGTGTGGTTGTGGGTGTCCCTGAGGTGGTTGAGGTGGTCTCTGGGGTGACCGTGGTGGTCACTGGAGCTGTGGAA
>NW_005054717.1:11582-15088 GCF_000277835.1 Geospiza fortis | reverse complement strand
TGGTGGTCGTGGTCCCTGAGGAGGTGGTGGTGGCCCCTAAAGTGGTTGTGGAGGTCACTGGGTTGGTCGTGGTGGTCTCTGTGGTGCTCGGGATGGTCCCTGTGATGGTCGTGGTGGTCACTGGGATGGTTGTGGAGGTCACCGAGGTCGTGGAGGTCTCTGGGATGGTCGTGGAGGTCACCAAGGTTGTGGAGGTCTCTGAGGTGGTCATGGAAGACCCTGAGGAGGTTGGGGTGGTCCCTGAGGTCCTGGAGGAACCTGTGGTGGTCATGGTGGTCACAGCGGTGGTCGTGGAGGACGCTGAGGAGGTTGGAGAGGTTCCTGAGCTGGTCATGGTGGTCACTGGGGTGGTCGTGGAGGTCTCTGGGGTGGTTGAGGTGGTCTCTGAGGTCGTGGTGAAGCCTGAGGTTGTTGAGGAGGTCTCTGGGGTGACCGTGGTGGTCGCTGGAGTCGTGGAGGTCCCTGAAGTGGTCGTGGAGGACGCTGTGGTGGTCGTGGTGGTCCCTGTGATGGTCGAGGAGGTCCCTGGGATGGTTGTGGTGGTCTTAGGGGTGGTCGTGGGTGTCCCTGAGGAGGTCATGGAAGACCCTGGGATGTTTGTGGAGGTCACCGAGGTCGTGGAGGTCCCTGAGGTTGTTGAGGTTGTCCCTGTGCTGGTCGTGGAGGAACCTGTGGTGGTCGTGGAGGTCACTGGGGCGGTGGTGGAGGACGCTGAGGAGGTTGGAGAGGTCCCTGAGCTGGTCGTGGTGGTCACTGGTGTGGTTGTGAGTGTCCCTGAGGTGGTTGAGGTGGTCTCTGGGGTGACCGTGGTGGTCGCTGGAGTCGTGGAGGACGCTGTGGTGGTCGTGGTGGTCCCTGTGATGGTCGAGGAGCTCCCTGGGATGGTTGTGGTGGTCTTAGGGGTGGTCGTGGAAGACCCTGAGGAGGTTGGGGTGGTCCCTGAGGTGGTCATGGAGGAACCTGTCGTGGTCGTGGTGGTCACTGGTGTGGTTGTGGAGATTTCTGTGGTGGTTGGGGTGGGCCCTGAGGTGGTTGTGAAGGTCACTGGGATGGTCGTGGAGGTCACCGAGGTCGTGGAGGTCCCTGAGGTTGTTGAGGTTGTCCCTGTGGTGGTCGTGGAGGAACCTGTGGTGGTCGTGGTGGTCTCTGTGATGGTGGTGGAGGTCTCTGGGGTGGTGGTCGTGGTCCCTGAGGAGGTGGTGGTGGTCTCTGAGGTGGTTGTGGTGGTCTCTGTGTTGGTCATGGTGGTTCCTGAGGAGGTCGTGGAGGTCTCTGTTGTGCTTGGGGTGGTCCCTGTGGTGGTCGTGAAGGTCTCTGGGACAGTTGTGGTGGTCACTGGTGTGGTCGTGGTGGCCTCTGGGATGGTCGTGGGTGTCCCTGAGGTGCTGGTGGAGGAACCTGTGGTGCTTGGGGTGGTCACTGTGGCAATCGTGGAGGTCCCTATGGTGGTCAGGGTGGCCTCTGAGGAGGTTGGTGTCATCTCTGAGGTGGTCGTGGTGGTCCCTGAGGTGGTTGTGGAGGTCTCTGAGGAGGTTGGTGTCATCTCTGGGGCGGTTGTGGAGGTCTCTGTGATGGTCGTGGTCCCTGAGGAGGTGGTGGTGGTCCCTAAGGTGGTTGTGGAGGTCACTGGGGTGGTCGTGGTGGTCTCTCTGTTGGTCATGGTGGTTCCTGAGGAGGTCGTGGGGGTCTCTGTGGTGGTCGTGGTGCTTCCTGATGTGGCTGAGGTGGTCCATGAGGTGCTCATGGAGGTGCTTGAGGTGCTCAGGGTGGTCCCTGTGGTGGGTGGAGTGGTCTCTGAGGTGCTCGTGGAGGTCCCTATGGTGCTCAGGGTGGTCTCTGAGGAGCTTGGTGTCATCTCTGGGGTGGTCGTGGTGATCACTGAGGTGGTTGTGGAGGTCTCTGAGGAGGTTGGTGTCATCTCTGGGGCGGTTGTGGAGAACCCTGTGATGTTCGTGGTGGTCCCTGTGGTGCTCGGGGTGGTCTCTGAGGAGGTCGTGGAGGTCTCTGAGGTGCCCAGAGTGGTCCCAGTGATGTCCGTGGTGTCCCTGGAGCTCCCCTGGTCTCTGGTTGTCCCCAGGACGGCGGCTGCAGGGGAAGGTCCAGGGTGAGCAGAGACCCCGACCTTCCTCCTCCTCCTCCTCCTCCTCCTCCTCCTGCCCTTTGACCCACCCAATGTCCCCCAATCTCCTCCATCCTCCTTCATCTTCACCCTCCTCTTCCTCCTCCTCCTTCTCCAAGACCTTCATCCAAGGTTTCTTCTTCTCCCTGTCCAACCTCCTCCATCATCCTCACCTTCCTCCTCCTCCTCCTCCTGCCCTTTGACCCACCCAATGTCCCCCCATCTCCTCCACTGTCCTTCATCCTCCTCCTCCTCCTCTTCCAAGACCTCCCTCTTCTGTTGATGCCCTTCATCCTCCCCCTGCTCTTCTTCACCTTCCTCCTCATCTCCTCCACCTTCCTTCATCCTCCTCTTCCTCTCTCCCTCATCCCACCCTCGGCACTGACCAACCCGACCTCACCTCATTGTCTCCACCTTCCTCCTCCTCCTCCTCCTCCTCCCCTTCCTCCCCCTCTGGCCTCTCCCCATCGTCTCCACCTTTCACCTCTTCCTCTTCCTCCTCATCATCCTCTTCCTCCTCATCCTCTTCCTCCTCCACGACCTTCAGATCTGAACCCCTCAAACCTCTCCCACCCCAACAATTCCTCCTGCTCTTCATCATCACCCTCCTCTTCTTCACCCTCCTCTTCCTCCTCCAAGCCCTTCAGACCACGGACCCCTCCCAACCCCAACTCCTCCTCTTCCTCTTCTTCATCCCCTTCATCTTCCTCCTCCTCCTCCCCCAGGACCTTCAGATCTGAACCCCTCAAACCTCTCCCACCCCAATTCCTCCTCCTCTTCTTCTTCATCTTCCTTTTCTTCACCCTCCTCCTCCTCTTCTTCATCTTCATCCTCCTCTTCCTTTCCTTCATCCTCCTCCTCCTCTTCTTCACCCTCTTCCTCCAAGACCCTCATCCCCCTGTCCCCTCCAACCTGTCCCCACCATCCTCTTCCTCCTCTTCTTCACCCTCTTCATCCTCCTCCTCCTCTTCTTCATCCTCCTCTTCCTCCAGGACCTTCAGATCTGAACCCCTCAAACCTCTCCCACCCCAATTCCTCCTCCTCTTCATCCTCTTCTTCTCCATCTCCCTTTTCTTCACCCTCCTCTTCTTCATCCTCCTCCTCCTCCCCCGATATCCCCCTGTCCCCTCCCATCTTCACCTGTGATGGGGCAGGTGAGGGACACCAGGTGAGGGCCACCAGGTGACCATCACCAGCTGATCATCACCAGGTGACCATCACCAGGTGACCACAACCAGGTGACCACAACCAGGTGACCACAACCAGGTGACCATCACGAGGTGACCACCACCAAGATCCTCCCAGTGTCCCCCTGTCCATCCTCACCTGTGATGGTGCAGGTGACCACCACCAGGTGACCACCACCAGGTGACCACCACCAGGACTG
>NW_005054717.1:11300-11532 GCF_000277835.1 Geospiza fortis | reverse complement strand
TCCCCCTGCCCCCGTGTCCATCCTCAAGTGGACCACCACCAGGTGACCATCACCAGGTGACCACCACCAGGACCCTCCCAATGTCCCCTCCCGGTGTCCCCCCGTCCATCCTCACCTGTGATGGCGCAGGTCAGGGCCACCAGGACCGTCCCTCGTGTCCCCCCCATGGCCGTGGCCACGTCCCGTCCCCAAGTGGGGCCGGCGCCAGCGGTGATAGTGACAATATCTGGGG
>NW_005054717.1:9940-11054 GCF_000277835.1 Geospiza fortis | reverse complement strand
TGGGGACATTGGGGTGGGGACATTGGGGATGGGGACATTGGGGTGGCACTGGGATCCATGGGGACATGGCAGTGGGGACATTGGGGTGGGGACATTGGGGATGGGGACATTGGGGTGGCACTGGGATCCATGGGGACATGGCAGTGGGGACATTGTGGTGGCACTGAGATCCATGGGGACATTGGGGTGGCACCGAGATCTGTGGGGACACGGAGATGGGGACATGGGGGTGGGGACATCGGGGTGGCACTGAGGTCCATGGGGACATTGGGGTTGGGGACATGGGAGTGGCACCAAGATCAGTGGGGACATTGGTGTGGGGACATCGGGGTGGCACTGAGATCTGTGGGGACACGGCGATGGGGACATTGAGGTGTTCCAGGGGTCACTGGGGACATCGAAGTGTCCTGGTGGCCATCAAGGACATGGGGATGGGGACATGGAGGTGGCACTGAGGTCCATGGGGACATTGGGGTGGGGACAGGAGGGGACACCGGGTTTGGTGGGTTTGGGGACATGGAGGTGGCACCGAGATCAGTGGGGACACGGGGGTGGGGACACTGAGGGGTCCTGGTGGCCACCAGGGACACGGAGATGGGGACATTGGGGTGGCACGGAGATCCGTGGGGACATGGGAGGGGGACAGGGAGGATGGGGACACGGAGGTGTCCCAGCGCCCTCCCAGTGTGCTCCCAGTATGTCCCAGTCCATCCCAGTCCATCCCAGTCGCCTCCAATCCCCTCCTAATTCCCTCCCAGCTCCATCCCAGTGTCTCCCAGTCCCTCCCAGTATCTCCCAGTATCTCCCAGTTCCATCCCAGTCCCTCCCAGTCCATCCCAGTCCATCCAAGTTCCATCCCAGTATCTCCCAGTTCCATTCTAGTCCCCTCCCAGTATGTCCCAGTACATCCCAGTCCCCTCCAATCCCCTCCCAGTATCTCCCAGTCCCTCCCAGTCCATCCCAATCCATCCCAGTCCATCCCAGTTTGGTCCCAGTTCCATCCCAGTTCCATCCCAGTGTCTCCCCGGGGGTTTCCCCATGACGTCACCGCCGGGCCCCACCTGCGCCAGCCAGTGGGGGAGGGGCGGGCGACCCCTGGCCGGGGGGGGCCGAC
>NW_005054717.1:4396-6092 GCF_000277835.1 Geospiza fortis | reverse complement strand
CCCCCGAGGCGCTGCTGGGCGCGCCGGGCCGCGCCGAGGCCGAGGTGCTGCTGGGCGCCGTGCAGGACGAGGGCACCTATTTCTTGGTGTACGGCGTGCCGGGCTTCGGCAAGGACAACGAGAGCCTGATCAGCCGCGAGGAGTTCCTGGGCGGCGTCCGGCTGGGCGTGCCGCAGGCCAACGAGCTGGCGGCCGAGGCCGCTGGACCAGGACAACCCGGTGAAGAACCGCGAGGCGCTGGACGACATCGTGGGCGACCACAACGTGGTGTGCCCGCTGATGCACTTCGCGCAGCGCTGGGCCGAGCGCGGCGGAACCGTCTTCGCCTACCTGTTCGATCACCGCGCCTCCAACCTGCTGTGGCCGCCGTGGATGGGCGTCCCGCACGGCTACGAGATCGAGTTCGTCTTCGGGCAGCCGCTGAACCCCGGGCTCAACTACACGGCCGAGGAGGAGGCGCTGAGCCGGCGCATCATGAGATACTGGGGGAACTTCGCCCGCACCGGGTACGGGCTGGGATGGGGTGGGTTGGTTGAGTTGGGTTGGGCTGAGTTACCATGACTTGAGTTGCGATGAGTTGGGTTGGATGACCTCAAGTGGGATCAGTTGGGTTGGATGACCTCAGCTGGGATGAGTTGGGGTCGGTTGAGTTTGGATGAGTTGGGTTGGATGATCTTGCTTGGGTTGAGTTGGGATCAGTTGGGTTGGGTTGCGATGAGTCTGGCTGGATGACCTCAGTCGGGTTGACTTGGTTTGGGTTGAGTTTGGATGAGTTGGGTTGAACTGGGTTAGATGTCCTCAGTTGGGTTGGGTTGAGTTTGGATGAGTTGGGTTGGATGTCCTTGGTTGAGTTGAGTTGGGTTGAGTTGGTTTGGATGTCCTTGGCTGGGTTAGTTTGAGTTTGGACGAGTTCGGTTGGATGCTCCTGTCTGGGTTGAGTTGAGTTGGGTTGGATGCCCTTGGTTGGGTTGAGTTGAGTTGGGTTGAGTTGGGTTGGGTGCCCTTGCTTGGGAGTAGTTGAGTTGGATTGGGTTGGACGCCCTCGGCTGGGTTGGGTTGTGATGAGTTGAGTTGGAAAGAGTTCAGTTGAGTTGACTTTGGATGAGTTGGATTGGACACCCTTGGTTGGGTTGGGTTGAATTGTGATGAGTTGGATGCCCTCGCTTGAGTTGAGTTGGGAAGAGTTGAGTTGGGTTGAGTTGGGAAGAGTAGAGTTGGGTTGAGTTGGGAAGAGTAGAGTTGGGTTGAGTTGAGTTGGGATGAGTTGAGTTGGGTTGGGAAGAGTTGAGTTGAATTGGGTTGAGTTGGGTTGAGTTGGGTTGGGTTGAGTTGAGCTGGGATGAGTTGGGTTGGGATGAGTTGGGTTGAGTTGGGCTGGATGCCCTGGGTTGAGTTGGGTTGAGTTGAGTTGGGTTGAGTTGGGTTGAGTTGAGTTGGGTTGAGTTGGGTTGAGTTGAGTTGGGTTGAGTTGGGTTGAGTTGAGTTGGGTTGAGTTGGGTTGAGTTGAGTTGGGTTGAGTTGGGTTGAGTTGAGTTGGGTTGAGTTGGGTTGAGTTGAGTTGGGTTGAGTTGGGTTGAGTTGGGTTGAGTTGGGTTGAGTTGAATTGAGTTGGGTTGGGTTGGGTTGAGTTGAGTTGAGTTGGGTTGGCTTGCCAAGCCCCTCTGACCCGCCCCTCGCCGCAGGGACCCCAAACAGC
>NW_005054717.1:2702-3884 GCF_000277835.1 Geospiza fortis | reverse complement strand
CCTAAAATTCACCTGAGAACCCCAAAACCGCCTGGGATACCCCAAAATCCATCCAGGAACCCTAAAATCCATCCAGAGACCCCAAAATTCATCCAGGAACCCAAAAATCCACCCAGAAATCCTAAAATCCACCTGGGAACCCTAAAATTCACCTGAGAACCCCAAAACCACCCGGGTCACCCCAAAATCCATCCAGGAACCCCAAAATCCATCCAGGAACCCCAAAATCCATCCAGGAACCCCAAAATCCATCCAGGAACCCCAAAATCCATCCAGGAACCCTAAAATCCATCCGGGAACCCCAAAATCCATCCAGGAATCCTAAAATTCACCTGAGAACCCCAAAACCGCCTGGGATACCCCAAAATCCATCCAGGAACCCTAAAATCCATCCAGAGACCCCAAAATTCATCCAGGAACCCAAAAATCCACCCAGAAATCCTAAAATCCACCTGGGAACCCTAAAATTCACCTGAGAACCCCAAAACCACCCGGGTCACCCCAAAATCCATCCAGGAACCCCAAAATCCCCCGGGTCACCCCAAAATCCATCCAGGAACCCCAAAATCCATCCAGGAACCCCAAAATCCATCCAGGACACCCTAAAATCCATCCAGGAATCCTAAAATCCATCTGGAACACCCCAAAATTCATCCAGGAACCCAAAAAACCTCACCCAGAAATCCTAAAATCCACCCAGGAACCCTAAAATTCACCTGAGAACCCCAAAACCACACGGGGCACCCCAAAATCCATCCAGGAACCCCAAAATCCATCCAGGAACCCCAAAATCCATCCAGGAACCCCAAAATCCATCCAGGAACCCCAAAATCCATCCAGGAACCCCAAAATCCATCCAGGACACCCTAAAATCCATCCAGGAATCCTAAAATCCATCTGGAACACCCCAAAATTCATCCAGGAACCCAAAAAACCTCACCCAGAAATCCTAAAATCCACCCAGGAACCCTAAAATTCACCTGAGAACCCCAAAAATCCACCCAGGAACCCTAAAAACCTCACCAGGGACCCCCAAAACCCACTCAACGCCTCCAAAATTCCCCTGAACCCCCAAACCACTCCCAGACACCCCAAAATCGTCCTCGGGCACCCCAAAAGAGCCCCGGACACCCCAAAAATCGACCCCAAACACCCCAAAATTCCCCCCCCCAAAACCTTCCA
>NW_005054717.1:2089-2530 GCF_000277835.1 Geospiza fortis | reverse complement strand
GGGGCCCCCCCGAGTTTGTGGGGGAGGGGGGACCCCAAAATGGAGGCAGGACCCAAAACACGACACGGAGACAAAATTGGGGGGGGGGAAAACCCCAAAATTTTATGGGGGGACACAAAGGGGGGGAGGGTCCCCAAGTTTGGGGATGACACCAAAAATTGGGAAGGGGGACCCCAAAATTGAGGGGGATTTGGGGAAACCCCCAAGTTTGGGGAGAAATTTGGGGTTTTTTGGGGGGGTCCTTTGGGGGCTCCGACTTCAGGCTGCTGGAAAAAGGGGAAGGGGTGAGGGGGGACCCCCCCCAAATTTAGGGAGAGCCCCCCCCAAATTTTGGGGATTTTTTTTTGGGGTCGTACCCTGGTCGAAGTTCAGCTTCTTGGGGGGGGGGTCCCCAAATCCTTCGACGTCCACGAGGTCCCCGGGGGGGTCGGAGTCACTCGG
>NW_005054717.1:0-370 GCF_000277835.1 Geospiza fortis | reverse complement strand
TGAGGGAATTCGGGGGATCCTAGAAAAGTTTTGGGGAGGTTTGAGGGGGTTTTGGGGTGATTTGGGGGGGTTTTTGGGGGTCTGAAATCACGACACAGCCCCACAGAGCGACGACAACCCCCTCAAATCTCCCATGGGGATCCCAAATTTCCCCGAAATGACCCCAAAACCCTCCCAGGACCCCCCAAAAATCCCCCATTCAAATCCTCCCCAAATTTCCCAAAAATCCCCCCCAGGAGCCCCAAAATCCCCTGGAATCTCCCCTGGGGACCCCAAAATCTGCCAATGGGGACCCCAAATCTCCCCCAAACCCCCCCAGTCCCTCCCAGTTTATTCCAGTCCTTCCCAGTCCATCCCAGTGCTCCCAGTT
>NW_005054716.1:131366-159904 GCF_000277835.1 Geospiza fortis | reverse complement strand
CTGGGAAAAGAGACTTTCTAACACATCCTGGGGTCACTCTGACCAGCTAAAACCCTGAGAGCAGAGAGCAGGAATCCTTTAGGAGCCTCCACAGCTGCTCTGTGCAGAGCACATGCTGGGGGGAGTGGGGACAGCCCAGGTGAGCAGCAGCCAGGGAGCCTCTGGCATGGGCTGACTTTAAGGAGCCTCTGTCTCCACTGCCCAGGGCTGCTTTGGGCATCCCCCAGCCCACGAGGGAACAGAAATCAATTCTCTCTTTGCCTTCTAGCCATGAGTTTGTGGTTGCTCCAGTTACCTGCCCGTGTCAGCTCACATAACAGTTACCAGATGCTAATCAATATTCAGGGGTAGGTACAGAGGGGCACAAGTATGCAAAGCAGCCATTCTGCCCCGTGCTGTTTCTGCTCCAGCTACTCTGCACAGATGCTCCAGGGAATGGTGAAAAGGGTGGGCAGGGTCCTTAGGACTGATTCTCAATATTGCCATTTGGGACAGGCCAAAAATTATAAATCAGTTCTCCAAAGACTGTGAGATTTAGGGAAAAAAGGCAGAAGTTTTTCGTTTGGTTTGAGATTTTGAGGCTCCTCTCTGCTTTGTCAGCACATAGAAATATGTGGTATTTTCACCCAAACAAGTGATCTTTAGGGTATGCAAAAGGAAAAAGATAACACTGCCCTGGGAGCAGGATACAAAAAGAGGATACAAAAATGCATCTCAGAGAGAGCCAAGCTTTCTGACCTCACAGCCCACAGAGCAGAACCTGCACTGGAAGGAAAAGTTCAACCTGTGTGCTGATTTGGGCTGGGATTCCCTTTGCAGGGGCTGTGTTTGGGTCTGTGCTGAGCACAGGGTTGATAACATGGAGCTGTTTCTGTCATTGCTGAGCAGGGCTCACACAGAGCCCAGGCCTCTCCTGCTTTTTGTGGGGCCATGCTGGGGAGGGGGCTGGGGCTGCCTGGGAGGCTTGGAAGGGACACAGCCAGGACAGGGGACCCCAAGTGACCCAAGGGATGCTCCAGACCGTGTGGGATCATGCTCAGGATGTGCAGTGAGGGGAAGAAGGAGAAAGGGGAGATGTTTGGAGAGAAGGAGTTTGTCATCCCAGGTACCCTTTCCATGGGATGTGGCCCTGCTCTCCTGAGGGAAGCAGGGAATTCATCCCATGCCTTGCTGTGCTTGTGTGCATGGCTTTTGCTTTACTATTAAACTGTCTTTATCTGAACCCAGGGCTTTTCCAGCTTTTACCCTCAGGACTCCCTCCCTGATCCCACTGGCAGGGAGTGAGTGAGAGGCTTTGAGGGGCTGGAGGTGGATGGGGTATAACCACAACAACCTAGGAGGAAAACAACAGAACTTTTAAAAATAAAAGCAGGGAAGAAAGAGTTTGGTACTGCAGCTCTTGCAGCAGGTTGTCTCTGATTCTGCTTCTTCTGGCTTCATGGTGCTCAGGTATTTTCTTTGCTACTATCAAAGGATCTTTCCTTATACAAAAGCAGTGGCTCAGGATGGAGCAGGGACTCTTGCAAGGACTTTTATCCAGCACAGGAGGCAGCCTTAGTTCTGAGAGGGAAACCTCTTTTGCAGAAAAACTGCAATTATGTGAGAGAGAGAAAAAAATATGTGGGGGAAAATAAAAAGGGGAAAGGAAAAGGGGGAGAGAAAGAAAGGGGGGAAAAGAGAGAAAGAGAGAAAGAGAGAGAGAGAGAGAAAGAAAGAAAGAAAGAAAGAAAAAGAAAGAAAGAAAGAAAAGAAAGAGAGAAAGAAAGAGAGAAAGAAAGAGAGAAAGAGAGAAAGAGAGAAAGAAAGAGAGAAAGAAAGAGAGAAAGAAAGAAAGAAAGAAAGAAAGAAAGAAAGAAAGAAAGAAAGAAAGAAAGAAAGAAAGAAAGAAAGAAAGAAAGAAAGAAAGAAAGAAAGAAAGAAAGAAAGAAAGAAAGAAAGAAAGAAAGAAAGAAAGAAAGAAAGAAAGAAAGAAAGAAAGAAAGAAAGAAAGAAAGAAAGAAAGAAAGAAAGAAAGAAAGAAAGAAAGAAAGAAAGAAAGAAAGAAAGAAAGAAAGAAAGAAAGAAAGAAAGAAAGAAAGAAAGAAAGAAAGAAAGAAAGAAAGAAAGAAAGAAAGAAAGAAAGAAAGAAAGAAAGAAAGAAAGAAAGAAAGAAAGAAAGAAAGAAAGAAAGAAAGAAAGAAAGAAAGAAAGAAAGAAAGAAAGAAAGAAAGAAAGAAAGAAAGAAAGAAAGAAAGAAAGAAAGAAAGAAAGAAAGAAAGAAAGAAAGAAAGAAAGAAAGAAAGAAAGAAAGATAAAGCAAGCACTGGAATACATGGGATAGAACCTCTGCTTTCAAACTTCAGTTGTTGTTCCTGACAACTCCTACTTTGGCAGAAGCTAATATGAGGTGACAGGATATTTCAGTCACTGATTTCTGCCTGCTGCCTGCACAGGAGAGGGAGAACTTAGTTTAGCACCATACCCAGCTTCCAAAGTTCCACTGAATCTCTCTCTCTCTGATTTTTTTTTAATTTTTTAGTTTTCAAACTTCTCTTCAAGTAAATGATTGGAAAGTTAGTGATATGTGCAAAGAACATTTTTTCAATTAGTGATGCCCATTAGCTGAATGAGCATGAAGGGCTGATATTTTTCCCCCTGAGGTAGCAGGTACACATGTGGAATTTGGGCTATAAATCATTACTTAATAATTCACTAGAGAATAAATAGGACATAAAAGATAATTAGAGATTTTTACCACTTGCCTTCACCTTAATTATGAATGAAAGATATTTGGCATTGTCTGCAGGACTGTTAAATTTTGTTATATTGAGATGGGTCTGGAAAAGGAAGATACAGCAAAGTCATTTTCTGAAAGAATATAGCTTCTGGCAGAGTGGATCTTGTACATCATTGCAGGAGAAGTATCCAACAGTTATGATCTTAAAATCTAAATGCAATGTGCTGGACCAGGAATAGTGAATAGGTTTGTTTTGCTGTTTCAGTAATGACCTGTTGCCTGGCTCACAGGAACACATATGCCAGCCAATTTCACTGGAACAAAATTAATATTATATCTCCATGCTGCAATAATAGTTAACTTTGGCAGAGCACAAACAGTTGGATATTCTTCCCCATTCTAAAATGTGCTGGAGATCCTTGGAGACAGAGGGTACACCTATCATTTAAATTCACAATGGATTGGAATGCTCTGCTGTAACATAAGCCAGCACAGTATGAGGCACAGCTTCTTCCTTGCCTAGGCTTTGTTAACTTTAAAACAAGGGAAGATTTTCAGTCCTGCTCTGCCCCCTTTGCTGCTGTTCAGCACCTGTAAGAATTCCCCCTGCACAGATGAGGCAGTAATCCAAGTTACCTGTGCAGTACACTTTCGTGCTGCTGGTCACATCCTGGCCCAGCTCAGGAGACACAGGACACCCACCAAGGAGCCCTGCAAGGTTCTTCCTGCTCACCAGGCACTGGTGATGGAATGCTTCATTGCCTGAAGGAATTACAGCAACCTCCACGCTGCCTTCTCCTGTGAAACCCAAACCAGCCCTACCTACTCCAAGGATCAGGGCTAAAATGGAATGCTCAGTGCCATGAGCTGGCTGGGGTGGAGTGATATCTCCAGGTGTGCTGGTCTAGGTAATATAAATAAATGTGAATGTGAACTTTCAGCTCAGAATTCATCACTATTTGTTATGCAGGATGGATGAGAAAAAGAAGCCTTTGAGTGATCTGCAGTCATGTCATCACTTCCTAAAGAGTAGCTGTGAGGTGCAGAAAAACCCCCACCTCTGTCTGCCCTGTGTCCAGCAGCACATTGCCTGCTTCCCTGGGGTTTGTGAGACCCAGAGCCTGCTCCCTCAGCTCTGCACAATCACAGTCCATGACAAAAAACCCCAAACTTCCAAAAATTGCCAATCTTCTCAGGTGCTGCCTACTTCAGTAAAAGGACAGAACTCTGAAGAGAGAAAGGCAGACAGTGGCAGATGGGAAGATCTGGAGTGTTGCACTGTCTTTCACTCTTGCCTCATCAGAAATAGCCCACTGAACTCAGATTTAGCTGCAGCTTTCCCCAGAACTTTGGATTAGACCCAAGCAGACTGAATTAGAGTGTATCAGCCTGGAACAAAGACAAGCCAGGCCATCATCTGAGAAGATTAAGAAGAGCCTTTCTGCTGGCTGGAGATGAAGAATTTTCTCCTGATGGTTTTGACAGCACAGAGGCAGGGTGATGCCCATGAACCATTCCAATTGCTGCTCTACCTGCAGCACCCCAAATGGGTGAATTGTGACACCATGCACAGGTTCTTCAAAACACATTCTTTCTGTCAGGCTCTGATCCATTTAGATTTTCCTGATGTTTTTCAGTTTACTTATTTACAACTCAGACTGATGTCTGGAGTTCATTGAAGTGGCACAGGCAGAGCTGAATGAGAAAGAAATCCAAAAAACATGGGTGGCCTGTCAAAGACGTGTTGGCAGCTGCTCTCAGAGTATCCCTTGATGATTCCCTGGAAATGTCAAGGAAGAGTAGTGGCAGGATTGAGCCATGGCAGTTCTGCTTGTCAGGGCAGATAGTGTGCTTTGGAGTGATGGAAATGATAGACAATGTCCTGATCACACTGCTGAGGTCTTCATAGAAGCACTGAACAATCCCTAGGTTTTGCCAATAATTGAAGAATTTAATTCCTATATTGTTGACTGCATCTACCATCCAAAACACAAGTAAATATTTAATTCTTGTGGGATAATGTGATAAGCCCTACTTTCATTATGAGATGTGGAAATACTTAAAAAATTCAGAGACAATTCTCTGCTAGGGCAGACAAAAATCAGAGTGACAAATAACAGACTCTAAAGCTCCAGCTCAATTTTCATTGCAGCTACAGACATAATAGTAATGTATTTCAGAATCTGCGAGCTTGCAAGTGTATATTATAACAGCTGGGAAGGAGGAATTGCAGAATGCCACGAGAAACTCATCTCCCAACGGGCTCCCAATACCTATTGAGAATAATAGGTCTCAATTTATGCAAGGTGCTTAAGCATTCCCACTAATTGTAAGCATGTAAGTAGTCCCACTGCTTTCAGCTGGTGATTACCATTAAGGACATGCTTAAGTATCTTGCAAAATTAAGGTTTCAAGAGAGTTCTGTTGAGTTAGAAAAGCTCACTTATGATCTCATACTTTCGTTGGATTTGGGAAAGAACATTAGATCTATAATAATTTTGAAGGTTTTTTTCCTCTCATTGTAAGTGAAATATCAAAGTGATAAAAATATATCTTTTTGAAAGAGATCTAGGTATACACAGGCTTTTGGAGATGTAGATTGAATGTATGATCTTGCTTCTTCCACTTGATACCCCTGGCTCCCACAAGGTATTGCAGGTTCGTACCAGCTCCGCTCTTGGGTTTTCCCTGTGGCACTTGGTTTGCACTGAGGCAGAGAAAGATTTCAGGTCTTGTCATCTTGTCCTTCTGAGATTAAAACGAATGCTGTGCTTACAGGGGCTGTTTTGTTTTAACATCTTTGTAGTTGTCACCTTTTGGCACTGATTTTCACAAAAGAAAGGCTGAGAGGCCCTGGGCATTTGCACATCTTTGGAGAACGTGGCTTGACAGCACTCTGTGTGTGTGTGCATCTACACCAGGCTGGTAATACTAAGTTAATAATAAAAGTTAGTGTAAAAGTGGCAGTGGATTTCAGGGGTCAGGCTGAATACCTGGCCAAGTCAAACACTTTATAGCTAAGTTCTTAACTCCCTTATTTTGTGACTCTTTGTCATAATGATTTAACCAACAGAACTCCTGAGCATTACCCAGATATGACTTCTGCTTTAATTTGCCTCATGGAAAAAACTTACCAGGAGGTTTTAACAGCAACTCTCAAGAAGCAACACCTTGATTTCTGTGAGGTATAACATTGTGAAGCAATCAATTCCCAGGTGTCTGAGCACATGGGGAATCTGGTCATGAATCCGTGCTGAAACACGGATTTTTCATGGCTTCAGCATCACCTCTTCCAGCTCAGTCCTCACACTGATGATCTGCAGTGCTCCTGCCAGGCATCAGAGCAGAACTTGCACCACGGGGATTTGTTCCTCTGCCCTTGATCCACTCCTTGTGCTTCTTTCCTTACACAGGTGACCCTGTCCAAAACACGGTGTGAAAAGGACGAGAAAGGAAGGCAAGGACACGAGACAAATCTATACTGGAGAAAACAAGCCTTAGCAGCAGTGTCATGTGTCTAAAACTTATAGGATGAAAAAGATACCTATTAAAGTCTTCCTTTGACCACTGCTGTCACTGCAGGGTGACACTGCAGGGATTCAGGTGCATCCCTCTAGCAAGGCACAGAGCAAATGTGGTTCAATTGCAGTAAGAAATAATCAAGGTGAGAAACATATCCCATATCAGAACTTTTCTTTAAGGGATAAATATTTAACAAGCTCCTTCCAAAACTGGCAATTTGCCTTGAAAGCCCAGCAGAGGTGGCCTTCCATTTGCAGACTCTGTGGGACTGTTCCCTGCTCCTCCCCATGCAGGAGTAGATAACCCTGTGCTTTGAGTGGGCTGCAAGGAGAGCAGCTGGACACATTGGGGCTGGCTATACTGCTCCTCTCTGTCCTGGTGGAGGAGCACTGGTTTTCTCTTTTAAAGGCCACACTCTCATCTGATTTCTGTGTGAAAGTGATGTCAGTGAAGATAAGTGTATGCTTATACAGCTGTTTATCAGGTATATAAACGTATCCCTGCCTTTGGGGATGGGTCTCAGAATCCACTGTAAGTACAGCAATGGATGTTCCAGGGGCATTTCCCTGTGCAGGATTCCCTGGAGAAGGTCTGTGCTCGCCAGTAGAGGGAGAGGCACTCAGATCACTCAGATGTGCTCCCTGTGCCTCTCGGTGATGGGCCAGATTACAATTCCCCTGCTGGCACTGATGAATATTATTTGTCTAAGGGCACTAATTGTACCCACATTACGTCTCTAAGTCTGGCACCCACTACCTGTGGGCTTGCTCTGTGCCTTCAGGGATCCAAGGCCTTTCTGCAATGTCACCCTGCCCCTGGCTTCCTCAGCACCCTCCTTACCTTCACTCTAACACCACTTTCACACAGACAAGCCTGGCCTGACTTGTCTTTGAGGAGCCTTTTCAATGTTCCTGCTTCTCTAGGTAAAGTGCAGTGGTAGTCTCAGCTATAGGCACCCAGAACTCCCACTTTTCTTCATTTACCTTTGCTTGAATTCATCCTCATTATTAATTATCTCCTCCTTTTGCATGACAGTTATATTTCCTCTTTCCCTGTGTTGCCTGCTTGGTTCTCCAAGTAACAGCATATAAAAAACCAGAGGTAAAGAAATCATCCCTAAAATCATCATGGTGCTCTGGAAGGAACTAAGTGTGGTGCTGTTCAGCACTCTCTGCAAATAAATTCTTCATGATTTTCATTCCTTTTGTTTTGCTTTGCTGCTGGGGTTTTATGTTTGCTTTCTCTGCTGTTCCTTTCTCCCCTTCTTGCTTCATGTCCTCTGTCCTTTGATATCATATTCACATCAGTTGATCCTCACAGTTTCTGGCATGGAGCAGTAAAATGGGGCATTAGCCAGTGTGACAGACAGCCAGCATGACAGACAGCCTTCCCCTCCTCCTGCAGTGGGCTAATTCCCCGTGTCCCTGCCAGTGGCCTGCAGTGTGTGCTCTGAGCAGGCAGAGCATATGCTCACACATGGAATGAGCAGCCTGCCTCTCACGTGCTCCTCAGCACTGTGCTGTGCATCTCCAACAAGTGGGAGAAGGAGGAAAGACCATTCTATATGAAGTGCTGGGCACAAAAAAAAAGAAAAAAAAAAAAAAGAGCTTATCAGATTTGCCATCAGTAAGAAAGGGCTGCCAAAAAGACTAGGACAGAGAATGAACCCCTGAATGATTTTCCCACTTCTGCTTTGCTCAAAAGGATGCACAGTTACTGCTTAGTCTCAGCTTATGACCCGTTGCCAGCACCAGCTGATTGTCTGAAATGGAGGATAAGAGCTGCTGACAGCTGTGCCCTGCACGGGAGCTGCCAAACTGCAGCCCAGGCTGTCAGGCTGCCATGTGGCTGCAGGCCAAACAAGGCATCGATGACACATGTAATGAGATACTAAAGGAAATAGCATGTATCATGGGTTCTAAGGAGAGCTGGCAGAGCACAGGCATGGCCTTCTGCTCCTGAACACAGGATGGAGTGGCACAGGAAGGCTGAGGCTGTGTCAGAGCTCTGTTTCTGAACCTGAAAGGGGAAAATGAGGAAATGTGGCACCCCAGGTGTAACGAGGGGAGTGATGAGTTATGCCAGAGTGATCATGCTGGAGTGGCACCTGGCTGTGGGTTTGGAATAGGGAAAACTGCCAGTGGAAGAGAAAAGGTGTGGAGAGAACAGAGGGATAGGTACAGAGCAGTGGTAAAGCAGCAGAAGCATAGGCTCAGACTTGGAGGTTAAAGAAAGAAGGGGAAACAGCAATTGCTGCACTAGGATAGATGCAGACATCTAACTTAAAGAATCAGTGCCACTGAAAAAGTGGAACTAAATCAGTTGGGCCAATTAGGAAGAATTAAAATCTTGCAAATGCCACACATGTTCTGGAAGATGTTAGTCTTTATCTAAGTTAATAAAGAATGTATTGAAATCCTGACAGATGATAAGAAGGGGAGTGTGAGAAAATGCTTGGAAAGCGAAAATACATTTGAAAGTGTGATGTCTTCTTAAAAAAACCACAATTTTCTCTCTTTATATTTAATCTATATTGGCCCAACAGCATTTTGAAACCTGACCTGGGGCCAAAAGTGAACAGGGGTCTTTTTATCTGCTGCTACCCTTGCTTTAACACAGTCAGAGCCTCTCTGTCTCATCCTGAAATGCCTTTTCATGGCACATGTCTAAACAACACAATTCTGAGACAGCATGCTTAATTTAATATCTGTGCATCTTGGGTCTTTACTGGTAACACTCTCCAGCAATACTCTTCTCTGGAGTCTTCTGATTCCTTACTGTCTCCTCAAAGCCTGAATTTCTTCCTAGTTCCAAAAATTTAGCTCTGAAACTTTACCATCTCCTGAGAGATCTGCAAGAATTGAACATGTACTACCCGTGTTGTAACCCCTGTGGTATAAGAGCCTGAATTGGCTGTGCTACAGCTCCTTCTAGCAGAGAGAAAGGAAAAAAAGACACACCCTGGCTATATCCTCATTGGCAGTGGCCCAGAAGCCTTGGTAATGCTACTCATTGCAGTGGGAAATTCTCATGAAGGAAGCACTCATCCATCATCACTGGGATTTTTTGAACTGGAAAGAGGCTTATAAATGCCATGGATTTCTTTCTGCTCCCAGTAATCCATCAGAATATGCTTCTCTTAGCCACCTTGCACATATGCCAGAAAATCCCCAAATAATCCAGCCTGGCTTCTCCTGTGATGCTGGTTTTCATCATCCTCAAAGAGTCTGTACTGCAGCTGGTAGGGGGAAACAGCTCCAGGAAGCATGTCAGCTTTTCTGTTCCAACAGAAGCCAGCTGGGAGCAGATCTAGAATGTTCCTCCCTCCCAGGTATTTTATTGCCAAAACAGACATCTCCTTGCCTGGGGAGCCATGGCTCCTTCCTTTATCGTGCTGCTTTGCTGGCTGGGACTCACTTCAGATTATGCCTTTGATTTATGAATAACATTCCCAGCACAAGTGCCATGTTCCCAGTCCTCTGCCTCGTGCTGGGTGTCTTTGGGAAGCTTGGCCTCATCTCAGGGGAGATGCTGTATCTGCAGGGCAAGTTGTTATGCTCACCTCTCCCTTCATTGTCACCCCAAAGAGGATTCACATGGACTTGCCATCCTGTTTCCTGACAAACCATGAAAATGTGGTGTCATCATCAATAAATGGGCAAATGTACACCAGTGGTGTGTTACCTGTTTGTTCATGCTGTGCTCATGCCACAGCTTTTCTGTACAAACCACAACAAGGACCTCTAGGTAGCCCCTAACTGCACATGGGCAATAAAACCTTTCAGGCAGATCTTCCTTTTGGACTCGTGCCTTGTTTCATGAATTTTCTCTTGAAGCAGCAATTCAGAGCATAAACTTTAAGACCCAACAGAGAGCTCATCTTCTCAGTAAGGCTCAGGGTTCCTGTTCTATGCAGATGGAAGGATGTCTGAACAGGACCAGCTCAGTTTATTGTACCAATGATCCCCATCCCTTCCTTATAACCTCTTCTTTGGTTTACACTCCATTCTTACCCATCTTCAGGATGGTCAAGAGTTTCCCTCCTGACACACACAACACAGCCCCACACTTTTTGATTGGGAAATGAGTAGAAATAATTTACATGTCTCATGTATTATACATATTACCTCTTTTATTTCGTTTGTACCTTATGCATTTGAAATTCTCCACGTATAAGAGAGGTTATGGGAGGTACAAAAAGCTGTTTGTGCTGCTTCACATGATACAATGACTTCACAATCCCTCATGTTTTTTACCATAAGCCTTCTGTCCTGCCCATGGGCTCCTTGGTAGGATGTCTGTGTGTTGCTCTCACTGCAGCTCAGTGTGGTAAAGCAGTTTTCCCATCCAGCTCACTGCTACTCTCCCCTTTCCTCCAGAGGCTGCAATCCCTTGGCACTGATGACATCACTGCATCTGTTCTTGCACACTTGCCCAGTTTTGTTAAAATGATCTAGGCTAATTAACCATGCTTAATAACAGGGGTGTTTTAACCTGGCTCATTCCCACACAAGCGAGTTAGGGAAGCTGCTTTTGTATTTAAATTATCCACTAGGAATGGTGTCATTTTCCAAGAGAGAGTGAAGGATTTAAGTGCTAGATGAGGATGATCAGCAGCAGGAGATGACGACAGGGGTAAGCTCTAGCTGAGACACACACATCTGGCCATGGCCTGAACTGCCACAGTGCTCAGTTTCCTGGGGCAGAATTCTTTTGTTGTGAGTTTGATCTTCCTTTTGTAGAAACCCATGAAAGGTAATTTTAAAAACCCTTCCCAGCAAGTCTAATGTAGACACAGAGAATCAGAAAAACATGTATTGGTAGAGATCTCTGGAGGTTATGTGTTCCAACCTGCTTGGAGCAAAGCTACTGCTAATACAGGTCAGGAGAGCTGCAGGTTTTCCTGGCCAAGCCTTGAAACCTCCACAATGATGTCTCCATTATCTCTGGATTACTTGTTCCAGTGCTGCAGAACCTTCAAAGATAAGAAATTTCTCCTAATCCCCAGCAGGAGCCCCATGAGCTGCAGTTTGTAGCTGTTAACTCTTGTTTTACCATCTGGCACCAGAGGTTTGCTTCCATTGTCTTGCAGGTTCCTTCAAAACAGTTTTAGGCTGCTATTAGCAGCATCCTCTTCACCAAATTCAGCAAGCCTGAGTCTCTCCTTAGAGGCCACATAATTCTGGTCATTTTTCAGTTGTTTCTCCCCAGTTTCTCACACCTTCTTGCCCTGGGCAGCCTTCCAAGGTGTGTCCTTCCCCAGGTGCACCCTGTTCCAGGTGAGGCCCTGCCAGTGCCCAGCAGCAGGGAATAATGGCCTGGCTCGTTCTGCTGGCCCTGCTGCTGCTCCCACACCCTGAGCACAGGGTGTCCCCTCTGCTGGGTGGCACCTGGCACTGCCACCCTGGGCTCTTCCCCAGCCTCTGAACCAGCAGGTGCAACATCAGGTGGTTCCACAGGTGCAGGGTTCTGCACTCCTGCAGTTCCACTGAGGCTCCTGCTGGCTTCGCTGTCAGCTTTCTCTGGGTCACTGAGAAGTGGCAGGTTGGGGTTTGAAGGGCACCCAGCTCCTCCAATTTAGCATCACCTGTAACTGGTTGCTAATTAACCTTTGAGCCCAGCAGTTCCCAATCAACCTGATGTTGATTAGTCCAGTCCATACCAGAACACAAACAACACTAAATTAATCCTTTGGAATAATAGCACATGGCAGCAGGGTCCAATATTCTGTTTGCAGTGAATCCCAGCTTTTAAGTGTACCTTCCTTGCATCCAAGCTAGTGCTTCATAATTAGTACATGTATGACTCCTATTTGCTAAAGTTACTTAATAAAAACAAATTAGTGTCATTTTCTCTCTTCCCCACCAAAACACCAATTCTAACTTTGCTTTTCTATCCAGGGTTTCTCCTTATTCTGCCCTTATTCAGGAAAGTGGTATTTCTTCGTCACAGTGCTCTTGACTGAACTTCCCAAAGAAAAGGCTCTCCTGGAGGGAATAACTTTTTCCTGACTGGCGGCAGAGAGGAAGTTTTAACTGGACCAAAAGCATTTCACCAAGATGTGTAATGTTGGGTGCCAGCTCTGGGAGCAGAGACATCCAGGCCCAGTTTGGTGTGTCCAGCTGAAGGGAAACAGCCCCTGTGTCCACAGCATTTGTAAATCCTGCCTTTGGAACACTGGCTTTAATTTCCAGTGCTGGGAGGCTGCTCACACCAGAGAGGTTTGGAGGATGAGTAACAGGAGCTGTAAGGGGATTAATAAGGGGAGATTATGAGTACTAAATATGCACTTCTTGGTCAAAGAATGACTAAGGGGGATATACTAATTATCTCCCAGTATTACAGAGCTGCAAACTTCAAAGAAGGAAAGCCATTGTTTCACACTGTCACAAGGTATAGAACTAGGATTAATGAGGTGAGATTTAACAAAGGAAAATGTAAGCTCAATATCTTCCAAATCAGAGATTAGTCAAAGGAATGCTTTGCCAAAGAATTAAAACAGTGGTATCTTAACTCTTCCATCAAAAGAGGGCAAGGTTAGAGGCAACAGAATTAATTACTTTTCCCAAAATTGAAACTTTTCTCTAAATTCAAAAACCACGTATGCAAGTTGGGCCTAGAATTTAGGGAGGAATGGGAAAATTTCATTTATTTTTAAAATTTTCAATGTCTTTTCTTAATAAGAGGCTACGATAATGAAGTGCTCAATCCTAAGAGACAGTTTCTATCACTAAAGCACTTAAAGTATATGTGAAATGCCTATGTAATAAATGCAACAATTTCATTCCTGGTCTGAGTAAAAGGCCATTGGGGCAACTGGTTTCAAATTAAGTTTGGCCAACTGTGTGTGTAAGACAGACATAAAATCACAAAACACAGGAAAAGGGAAAATAAGTTTGCATGTTCTACTCCGTTACACATTCAATTCTTTCACAATATTCCAATCTGCTGTAACTGATATTTCTGGAATGTGTGGGGTATGAAGCAGGGTCCAGCCATAAATCTCTGTAAAAATCAAGTTAGGAAGGATGTGACACAGACACAGACACGTTGTTCCCTACAAAAGAGAAACGTGAATTGCACCACTCCACTCTGGACATAATGACAGCACGAACAGGAATCCTGACATATGCATGTGAGAGCACACATTTTAGTCTGGTCACATCCCTGAAGTGGTAATAAGATATCCTGATAATGTGTCAAATGTCAGGCTCAAAGCCCTGCTCCTCATTGAGCAGCACAGCTCCGTGTCTGACCAGGCAGACAAGTGCCACCAATGGAGGTGCCAATGTGAGCAGCATTCCTGAGCAGGCAGCCTTACCAAAATTAAACCTGGGAAACTTAAAGGACATCCCTAATTGAGGCTCCCACAGTCGTTTTCTTTTCCAGAAAATGCTGAAGTGAAAGTTGCTGGCGCAGCAACCACGTTCCTGATCTCTGTCCCAGCAGTGGCTGCTCAGAGCAAAGTGCCTGGAGCTGAGAGAAAGCAGCAGGTTCCATGGGGGGCCAAAAGCAAGTCTGGGGCTCCTGAGGTCCATATGGCAAGAAACAATGTGATCCTTGTGTTTATCAAGGTAATTGGTGCAAAACTGGCCCTAGGTCTGAGGCTGCAGCTGTGCCTGTGCCTGAGGTGGCTGTGGAGAGCAAACCTGGGCTCTGTGAATGAGACATCAGCACTGTGAAATGATGCAAGTAAAAGACATATTATACAAGAAAAGGGCTGGAGTAAGGTTAAAAAGACAAGTGAAAGGAAAGAAGAATAACAACTTTCAAATGTTTAATTTCATAGCCTCAGCTTTCCTTAAATATATTTTGTTTATATGCTCTATGAGTATGTATATAAAATAGTAAATATTTATTATAATGCACTGCTGGTATATAAATCAGTGATACACTTTTACAACAGTGACAACAAGTTATCCTTATAGACATTGAGTGTTTATGCACACACACATCACTTTTGATGTACAAACTCAGAGCAGACCTGATTTTAAGAGGGGTAATGAAAAAGCCATAACTTAGCTGGTTGGAACTACAGACACCAGGAGTATGGAATGATTTAGCAGGATGCTGGAAAGTAATCTGCTACTTGCAAAAATATTGAACTTGTATTTAATACACTGCAGCTGTTGGGACTTCAGATTTAGCAGAAACATTCCCCTGCTAGTGAGCTGGGGCTTGTTAATAGTGCATAGACATGTAAGCTGGTCAGAGAGACCAGACATGTTAGAAGTGTGAGGGGGTAAAAGGGGTTTCTCCTCTCAGGCACCAGCTTGAGCTGAGATTTTATTTGGTTATTGTACCAGGATTAAATCATTTTAAGGACCAGGATGTCTGAGACTGTGCCATGGGAAACCTGGGGCAGAGCTGGTGATGAAGGCTGGTGTGAGTGTGGGGGCAGCAGCTGCCAAGGGCTGGGTACAGCTCAGGGGGACTGCCAGAGGGACCCCTGTGTGATGGATGGGTGATGACTCTCACAATTAAAAGGCAAATATCATGTATATATGTTAAGAGAGGTTTTATAGATTTTTAGTTATGTGTCACTCCCTTGCATTGTTATCAGGGGGTGGCCTGGGTTTGGGACATTTGGGAGGGTTGGCTCATTACTATGGCAACACCTGACCTCCAATCAAGATTTAAGTAAATTCCACCACTGGACAGTGAAGAAGGAGTCCACAGACAGAACTTGGGGAGGGGCTAAAGGGTTAAAAGGCAAAACCCCCATTGTGTGGGTGAGCACATGGTGGGAAAAATCCTCTGCTCCTGGCACTGTAATATTTTCTCTATTCAGTCTTCTGTTGTATTTTTGATAAGGTTTTAATAAACCTTTTAAATTTCTGGAAGAGAGCATAATTTCTCACATCTGGATGGTCAGAATGGGAAGTTTCCTTAGCAGCTGGACCATCTCCTGGCAGGAGAAGGCGAGCACTGCTTGCACAGGGCAGTTCTGGTTTGACAGTCTGCCTCCTCTTCATCAGAGAAGGCACCAACTGTGTGCAGGGTAGAAGTGCAGCTCCAGGTGCAAACACAAACAGGCCCACACTTGCCCCCCTGTGAAGCCAATGTCTCAGTGCTGCGATTCCCAAAGGAACTTGAGGCTCTGCAGAGCCCTGAGCGAGCAGGATCCTGACAGAGCTGGAATGAGGCTGTGCTCTGCCACAATCCAGACACCTGCACGGCCACTAACACATGTCACAGTGCAATTGGCTGCGTGAAACGTTTTCATACAGCTGAAGTAAAACATTAAGCTGCTTATGGCCAGAGCAGCTGAGCAATTCACCTGAATAAGAGCAAAATCTCATTAGATGGAGACGGCTCTGAAGAGAGGGAGCACGGCCCGTGTCCCCTGAGCTGAGAGGGCTCAAATGCCAGGTTTGATCAGCCTTGCTCTGCTCTGAGACACCTGACTGCTGCAGCTGAGCCAGCACTGCCTCCTGCCTGGGCTGGGGCTGCCTGCTGAGGAGGAAAAGCAGTGTACAGTGCCATGTCAATACACCCCAGGAAAGCAGAGGTGTCGTTAAATCCCTTGGATGATGTGCACATGATCCCTCCTGAATTTGGCCCTGAAGAGTAAAACTTATTATATACTTTATTGTCAGAAGCTTGAGGGTGAAAAGAGGACTTCTGGCTTTGGTGTTTTTTAGTATTTTAGGGTTTTTTGGGTTTTTTGTGGTTGTTGTTCGGAGGGGTTTTTGTTTGTGGTTTTTTGGGGTTTTTTTGTTTGTTTCTTTGCTTTGTTTGTGTTTGTTTGTTTGTTTGTTTGTTTGAGAGGTGTGATACCAACATTTAAACCTGGAAATGTTTGTTTAATATCTGATAGTTAATTTGTATCCTCGCTGCTTGTTTTGCAATATGCCAAGGGCCAACCAGAAGCTGGAATTAGCTGCATTTCAAAGGTTATATTCACGTAGAGCTTAGGAAATACTTTGGGAGCTTCTGAAAGAAAAAGATGTGTATAAAGTGAGAATTGATATGTGAAACATCAAAATGAATTCTATTTTTACAGCTAAGCCCTAAACCCTGACAAATAAAGGCTTATAACTGAGCCACTGACAGCTCCTTTGCTATTGCAACAGGTGATGAAATAGTGAATGGAATGCGAAATTTATAAGACATAAAACATGTAGGAATAAGCTAACCTGCACAACTGTGTTTTTTAAAAATTTGCACTGTGCTAAATGATTTGGGGTTTCTTTTGGTGTCCCCCCATTCAGCAGCTCTGTCTTTCTAATATGAGTCTTGGTAGAAAAAAGGAAAATCTTCATCCCCAGTGTGCCCGAAGCACAAATGGGAGATCACTGTAAGGAAATGCCACCCTCTCTTTCGATTCTAAGCGCAGTGAAAGGAATAGATAAACATCAAATAAGGGTCTCCCTTTTCTTTTCAGCGTGGGAGCTAAAGGAGGGCAGATTTTGGCGGAGGTAAAGGCTTGAGCTGTCAAAGATTTCTGTCTTCCCAGCATTCCTCTCCCATTTCCCAAGGTTAAACGCATTGCCTCAAGGCAGCTGCTTAGAATGATAAAAGGGGCACTACAGGACAGCGGTGCTCTTTGTAATGTTAATAAACCTTGATTTTGATATCAGATGCAACCCTGGGAAAACCTGCCAGGTTTAGGCATAGAAATCTAACACTATTTAGCACAAGTTCGTGTAAAGAAGTATTAGTCTGGGAATGGTGATGGTCTAGTTTGAGTGACATATGAAAGCAGCAAATGCACTCTCTTCTCTGCCTTGTCAAACCTTCCTGTTGTTTACCGACAACAAAAGGACTCGCCCGAGTGCTAATTAAACTGGCTGCTGTAGTGAGGTGCTCTTCGAAGTGTCTGCCACAAATTCAGCTCTTGGGCTGCACGGCCAGAGCTGCCCGGAGCAGGGATGGGACCTCTGAGAGAGCCAGGGAGCACAGACTGGCCTGGAAACCTCTGAGAGAGGCACAGAGCACAGACTGGCCTGGAAACCTCTGAGAGAGGCACAGAGCACAGACTGGCCTGGAAACCTCTGAGAGAGGCACAGAGCACAGACTGGCCTGGAAACCTCTGAGAGAGGCACAGAGCACAGACTGGCCTGGAAACCTCTGAGAGAGGCACAGAGCACAGACTGGCCTGGAAACCTCTGAGAGAGGCACAGAGCACAGACTGGCCTGGAAACCTCTGAGAGAGGCACAGAGCACAGACTGGCCTGGAAACCTCTGAGAGAGGCACAGAGCACAGACTGGCCTGGAAACCTCTGAGAGAGGCACAGAGCACAGACTGGCCTGGAAACCTCTGAGAGAGGCACAGAGCACAGACTGGCCTGGAAACCTCTGAGAGAGGCACAGAGCACAGACTGGCCTGGAAACCTCTGAGAGAGGCACAGAGCACAGACTGGCCTGGAAACCTCTGAGAGAGGCACAGAGCACAGACTGGCCTGGGCTGCAAGGGACCCACAGGGAGGGACCTGCAAGGATCATCCAGGCCAGCTCCTTGCCCTGCACAGGTCAGCCCAGCAACCTCCATCCTGTGCCTGAGAGCATTGTCCAAATGCTCTTTGAGTCTGGCTGCCTGGGGACCCTGGCCAGTGCCCTGCACCCTCTGGGGGAAGAACCTTTCCCTGATCTCCAGCCTGACCCTCCCCATGTCCCTGCTCTCCAGCATTCCCTGGGTGCTGTCCCCATCCTGTTACAGAGGGATAATGAGAGGATTGGCTCTCACAGTTAAGGGATGAATATTGTGTGAATATTAAGAGAAGCTTGAGTGATGTATAGTGATGTTATTGTAGTTTAGATGTCCTCTGTTCTCCCCATGGTTCCCTTTCCCCCCTCTCTGTGTTGTTGCCAGGGCTGTCTGGGACAGGTAGAAGAAGCTGCACATGTGTCCCTTGCATGGGGCAGCTGGGGATGGAAGAACTTGTTACTGGGGCAGGGCAACACCTGAGCTCCAATCCAGTTAGAAAGCAATCTCCTCTGATAAATGGCACAGAAGAGCTGACTGACAGACTTTGGAGGGGCCAGGGCTGGCTGGTGCAGCCCCCAGAGGTATAAAAGACTGAGCGTCCATCTAGAAGATGAACCAGCCATGTGGTATCCATGAGGGCAGTTCCCAGCACTGTGAATTTTTCCTTATGTAGTCCTTTTGTTGTATTTTTGTCAAGATTTAATAAACCTTTTAAAATTTTCAAAGTGAGCAGTTGTTTCTTGCAAGACCCTTCCCCATCCTCGTGGGCCAGAGCATGGAAATAACTCATTGCAAGAAAGGCAAAGCCACAGTCATGTAGATTAGATAGCCTGGAGTTTTACCCAGGAAGCACAGTGTGAGAAACAACTGCTCACTTGTTAAAACTTTATGAAACTTTAACAAAAACTACAACAAAAGGACTAAATAAGGAAAAATTACAGCGCTGGGAGCCCCTGTGACTATCAACTCCTTCAAAATGGATGCTCCAGCTTTTATACCTCTAGCCTCTCCTAGAATCCTTTCTGTCCAGGGGGGGAAATCACTTTCTTACACATTGATTTGAGGTCAGATATTACCACAGTAACCAGCAAACCCTCCCAAATGCCCCAGCTACCAAGGCCATCCCATGATAACAATGCAAGGGGGAGGACATACTACAGCACCATGACTACACATCTACAAAACTTCTCTTAGCATACACAGAATGTTCACCCCTTAATTGTGAGAGCCAACCATCTCATTACCCATCTATAACAATAGGAACTTTATTAAGTGCTTTTCTCTCTAGAGTTCTGCTTAAAAATGACAGATGTCTAAATTGTGTTGGCCATTGTGTTGGCTGTCATTCTTAGCCAGGTATTTCTGAATCAGTAATAAATATGTAAGTTAAAACCTCAGGGGAGTGATTCAGAATAAAGTAAAATGAGGCATATTTATGATAAAGGCAGGTGTAAATGAACAATGTATTTTGGTCATGTGGAGTTTGGCAAAATGGAGCTCCAGCTTATCCTCACAAAGCAGGGCTGCCTCTTTGAATCCATGAGAAAACCCCCACTGCCTTGAAAGAGGTTTGGATTTCACCCACAAAGTTCTGCTGAAACCTGAACAAAAGCAAAACATATTCTGACAGTTCACAGGCAGTAAAGCTGTGTATTCTCCTCCTTCAAATTCACCAGCAAGACCCATTCTCGTAATGGGAATGGTTCCCCCAAGATGCAAAAGTCATTTATTAAAGCAATCAGAAGCTGTCAGTAGTGCACAGTAGCTGAAGCAATCCCACTGCCATCACTATGAAAATGATCCCAGTGCCTCCCTGGGGTGCCTGGGACACTGCTGCTCTCCCCAAGGGACAAGAACTCCCACTGGGCTCCAGTGCCCAGCTGGGGCACACAGCTGGCACCAGGGTCACTGCAGACAGCAGAACACACCTGCAGAGAGGCAGCAGGGCTATGGGAGGAAAAACAGGGAGCTTGGCTTTTTAGCAAATATGGGTCTCACTTAACTCTGCCTAATTCTTCATTGTTTCATGGGGAAGGTACTTGCATTATATGTTCAAATATACATCACATATATTCAAATATGTATCACATAAAAATATTTTTAAATTATCTTTTGTTTAGGAAGTTCTTCATATATCAAGATTTTTTACCCCACATTTCTAAGGAAAAAGGAAGCAATAGGAAGAGAATTTGGGAAGACACATTTATATGCTTTCTGAACTGTATTCATATAATACTGAATTATGAATTATTTCTCTCCATTCTTCTCGTGAAACTTCAAAATGAAAGGAAACAATGGGGAAGGTTTAGATATTCTAAAAGCATTTTTGAAACATATTGTTAAAGCAATACTTCAAATTTAATCTGATTTTTTTTTATCCTTTTGATGACAGTAGCAAAAATCGAATAAGCAAGGGAAAGCCATTACCTAGTGATTTGAGGTTAGATTTATAAACCAGGTTACTTTCCTTTTAACCACAGGAGTCACTGAGGCTTCATTTAATTAATAGTTTCATTGGGTACATGTGGCAGTCCATTAAGACAGTAACTATTGGCTCCAGGTAGATATTAAGATATATCCAAAGATTACTTTATAATGATCAGCAGCCTGCCATCCTAAATAAATACTAGGTTAGGATTTTGGATCTGGTTTCCAGCACAATCAGCAAAGGATAGTGGCTTAACATGGGATCATGCCTTGTACCATATGTTCTATTTTGGGGTTTTTTTTCATTAAATCCATCAGGTAGAACTCACAGTGTTCCAGGACTTGCCCTGATGTTTGTCATCCTGGAAATAGGCATTATTTTTAAATTACCCTTTTGCTCTGGAAAATTGTAATTGCCAAGTGTACGTATTAACTTACTACCACTGCAGTGGGGGTTATTTGCTTCTTTGGGGGAGAGGAGGGGTTGCTTACTTTTCTGTCAAAATCCTTTTTATTAAACCAAAATACAGCTTCAAATACCTTTTTGAGGCTCCTCCCAAGTGACCTGCTGCTACTCTCCCCTTGTGCTAGCAGTACAGTGACAGTGACAGTGGCACTGTGTGAACCTGGGCAACTTCCAAGAGAGGATGGTGTAACTGTAGGTGCAAACAAACATAGCAGAACTCCTTTACTCTGGAAAAGCTGGAACTTTGCTCCATCTGAGGTTTTGCTCTCATCTCCAGCTGTTTTCTCCTGTGGCAGCAGCAGGACGCTGGTTGCAGCTGCTGTGCTGTTCATGCTTCACACGGAGCAGCACTTTAAAACATGATCAGTACAGCAGTGCTACCTCTCCTTGGCAATATCCACAGGTGAGCTGCTCTTTAACAACTCCTTTAATGTCTCAACAACATCAAAGCTCTTTTCTCAGCACCTGGGACTGTTCTTTGAGCACCTGATGTCTCTGTTACCACAGAATGCTGTTGTGAATATATACACACAAACTGTGGCATATATTCTTATTTACCTGAGTTATTCCTTATCTTTTGGGGGTTGAAAATGTTTATCACTGAAAGAGCTGGGTTTGGGGTTTTTTTCCAGGCAATCTGAGAATCATGACCATCTAGAGTCTGAGGAGTGCCAGTGCTAAACAGAACAGTGCCCACACACAACTTTTTCCAGCAATGCACTGATCCAGCAGTGCAGCTCCATTCACTCCCCACAAACAGGAGTGAGATGCTCATGACAGCACTCAAAGAGAAACCAGACATCCTTCAGATCTAACAGCTGCAGAAGAGCCTGCCGACCTCAGAACAGAAGGAACACCAAATTCTAGGTTATGAGGAACAGCTACATTTTGTTACAGGAGCATGTGAGGAATCCCCACCTGTGAAATGCAGGGCTCCATTGCACATGTGGCATGACCGTCTGTGATTTCTGTCCCCTGTTTTCCTCCCAGCTGCTCTGCCTGTGTGCAGCTCTGTGCAGCAAGGGGCTCATTCTCACCCTGTCCTTGCAGGGCTGGCAGTTTATTGCAGGGAGAATTGGGGTCAGCGTGTAAGACACGGGAACAATCAAGTCTGAGCTTGAGCCTCAGGGTAATGTCCTATTTCTCCAAGCAAAATCTCTTTTCTTATGAATTAATGGTTTGTCTGGTCACCATCGATCTTTCTTCAGCTGATCTTTTCTTCATTGATCTTTTCTCAGCAAGAGAAATGCCAGTCAGCTAATGCACTGATCTCAGAGCTGAGTACAAATGCACTCAGCACCTGGGAGGGCTCCTCAGAGGCTCTTTGGACTCTGCTCCCTCTGCACTTGTCCACATCTTTGTCATGCAGAATAGTCCTTGAGAAGCTTTCAGGGAAAGGATATTAAAATGATGTGGTGTTGGGTGAAAGCTCCCGTGGTTGTGGTGTTTGGAGAGGAGAGGGAAGGAGGGACTGCCCGAGTTCTCTGAGTACCTGCAGGGTGCTGCTGTTTGAGCAAGGGCTTGGAGCTCCCTCCCTGCGCCAAAATGTTTTACAGGGTGTTCTGGGGAGAAAGCCCGAGGTGTTACAAGTGAAAGGGAATCAATCCATGGAGCTAAGATGACTCACTGACATACCAGAAAGCCCTTTGGAGTGTTTAAATAGGAATAAAGCACAGCATTAAATATTTATTCACATATACATTTCCTCTTGAAATAACTAAGCTGCTTTGCATGTGCTCTACCTCTTTTACTTTCTAGAGAGACAATAATAAATCAGATGTTTTTAAAACCATCTCCACATGTCAAATTGTTGCATTTCTTGGAATGTAACGTTCTGGTAGATGTATGGAGAGCTACCATAGGTATCACTGGCAAAGGTAACAGTCATTTGGTACAGCTGAACTCTATTTGACCATCAGAGGAAGAAAAGAGGTATAAAGCACCATTATAGCAGCTCTCATTTTTTTTTCTTCTATTCCAACCTTAGTACTTTAGTGCAGAGATAGCTCTATCAATCATTTAAAACCACTGACCATACCTTGCACCAGCTATCAGCCATAGTTCATACTGAGCTTTCTGTGTGCTCCAAATGGCTTTACATTTTATGTGCAAAGCTGGGTTGAAAATTTATAGTTGCTTTCCTTCTGACACCTGGATTTCCCACCTGGAAAATAAACTCCTTTAACTACTTTAAATCTTCATGAGTTTCTTGCTGCCTGGATCTCCAAGGGCTGGGTTGTGACTGCTCCTGCCTGCCCATGCCATGAAGCAATAATCCTATTCCACTGTGTGTGAGTCTGGCTGATTCATGGGCTCCAGACACAAAGCAATAAGCAGACACTGTATCCTCATTTAAACCCAGGTTCTCAAAACCAGTTAGGAATCTAACAACTCAATTTCAAAGAAATTTGATGCCCAAATGTGTCTGAGAGTCTGATTTCTGGTCCCTGCCCCAAGACAGAGAACCAGGGACAAGAGAAGAGTGCAGGTGAGTTTAACACCTGTTCCAGCCAGCAGCATTGTGATTTGTCATTAGTATAGGCTTGGAAGAAAATAATTTTTTTTTCCTAACTTCTCCACAACTTGTTTTCTAGCAGTCTTCAGAAAATCTTTCATTGGGTTGTTCAGTTTTAGGCTCAGGATAGAGTATTTTTACCTTTCAGTACCTGTCTATCTGTAATGTTGCAGATGCTGTTCCATGCACCCCAAACCTTATACAGATAGATATACTTATGTGGCTGTCTTGAAAATGATTCTGTTTAGAGGCACAGTGTTTTTAGAGAGGACCGTCATTGTCACCAAACCTGTCTCAAAGCTACAGCCAGCAGCACGAAAATATCCTCACAGACATCCCCGTGGAGGGGGAACATGTGCAAACATGGAGTAATGAGTCAATCAGAACAGGGGAGTTACAGAAAAGGTTTCATTCTTAATAACAAACTGCACAGGTCTCTGAAGGGAGATTCTTTCTTGCCATTTCTGCTTGGGACTCATGGATTGCATTGGCTATTCTCAGCACATCCAGACCAAGAAATAAGGAAGATTTTCTTTTATTGTGAGGGTGGTGGGGCCCTGGCACAAGCTGCCCAGGGAAGCTGTGGCTGCTCCATCCCTGGAAACATTCAAGGCCAGGTAGGAAGGGGCTCTGAGCAGCCTGATCTGGCTGCAGATGTCTCTTTTCATTGCAGGGGAGTTGGTCTGAATGGCCTTTAAGAGTCCCTTTGACCCCAAGGCTCGCTGTGAAGTGGAGGAATTTGTTTCCCCGATGGCAGAACCCTTTTCACCTCTCCAGGCCAGCATTCTGCACGCTCTGCACCGGGAAACCCTCTCAGACTTACAGAGGAATGTGCAAAGGTGAGAGATGTGATCAGAGTTTCTATGATTTACTCCCACAAAAGGTGTTGGAGCTCGTTTTTTGCCACAGAACTTCTCCTGGGAGGTGGCCTGAGCAGCTCCCTGGAAGCTCCATAAATCCCCTGCAGGCGCTGCAGAAAACAAAGCGCAGGAATTGCAGAGATGCTGAGTGATCTGGTACCGTGTGCTGTGGGATTGAAAATGGTCCTTCCCGAGGTACCTCCTCCACATTCCAAGCATTATTCTGTGTTGGTTTAATCGGAGGGCCACCTTATTATGTTCAGCTGGAAATCAACCCAGATCTAATGCCCTGGGCTGCTGCCTCTAATGCAGTTTACCTACCATAAAAGTTAAAAATAAACTACAGCTTATTCCACTTACTGAAAAGTGAGTTCAACATGTCATGGGGCTTATTAGCACACTGAGAATGTTCTTCATGCCTTAATACTAGGGCAGGACTCTGATGTAAAAATGAAATGAAACTATTTAAATTGACTTGGATACTTATTAGGGAGAGGGTTTCATTTAATTCCCTTTTCTGTTTTTCTCTCCTTTATAGAAGCAGCCATCTGGGCTTGATAGGAGGTAGGGCAATGGCAAGTCTATTCTGTGAAAAACACTATAATTTTTAAAACACTATTACCAAATGAGACTCAATAGACAAAGTGTGTAAGTGAAAACTGATTTACCTTGTGGAAAAAAAAAGTACATTCTAGCTGTATGCTATAGGGATCTTATGCTGCTAATTGGAAAACTCAAATTTGTAGACATTTGCAAGTTGAACAGGTGACAATAACTGGTGATAACCAAGGACTAATTATCTCAACTGGGAATTAACCATCAGGTGTTCTGAGCTAAATAAAAGGGGAGGGAAAACTTGGAATAGCAATGTGTCCTATTTATGTTGAAAGAATTAGCAGAATTTTATGTGGGATTAGAAAAAATAAGTTAAATGAAACAAATACTCTCTAGGCCAGTACTGTGTGTGACTACTGTGGTTCCATTTCTTAAAGAACTTAAACTGGGGGGAGTGGAGGAAATAATAATGTAGAGTGGTATGATTTGCCTGCTGAAAAAAACCAAAAACCCAACCCTCTTTGTTCTCCTTTGAATTCTGCTAAAGTGAAAAAAGAGCTAGGTTAGCAGTTCTTGGAATTAAAAGAGTTTGATTGAAATTGTTATTTATTATTCCAACTGGAAATGCACAGCCTGGTGTAGGTCTGGGGGCAGGAAAGGCTCAGCTGCTGCTGATTTCCAGGGCAGAGAGAGCAGAACAGGGCAGATCAACCCAGGCTGCAGAATTCCTGCCTGGTGCAACACCCAGAGGTGATTCCACTGATTCCACACTGCTGATCCCACCCTGCTCCCATTTGCTGCTCCTTAATGCTCATTGCAAAAGTCAAATTCTAACAAGTGGGGCTGAAAGAAGATAGGGCCCTGGAGGGTAGCAGGAAAATGACAGAACAGCAAGAGAGCTACAGCAAACAGTGCCCTTCTCCTCCTTACCTACCATTCACACAGGGTTTTTTATTCTTGCATTCTGTTTGCCTGACACACCAAGTGAACAAAAGTGACAGCACTTTAAAAATAATATCAAATTCCAAAAGCAGTCAGAACCTTAAATTGGAATTTCAGTCTTTGACATTGGAAACAAACATACAAGACAATTGTTAGCATTCTGCATTGTGCAGATAAAGACACAGACTAGTAGCAAATTCTTCTGAGAGACATGCCTGATAAGATTATAAATTAGGTTTTACAGAGAAAGTGCACTTAAAGAGAGATTTAATTGTTTGCCAATAAAAATCTCATGTTGCATGGAGATTTCAGAGCTCATTTTAACAGTTGTTACTATTCAAATGCCTTGTTTTAACACTTTAGGGGTTTGTTTGGTGGGTTGGGTTTATTGAATTAATTGTTCTCCCTCAAAGTTTCACTGACTATTATCCTGACTATTGAGTGTGGTTTAAAATTTTGCTTCCTTTTGCAAAGTCTATATTGCTGTGCAAAAGATGGGAAATGTGGTATATAAATAAACATATTTTCTTTCTTTTTTTTTTTTAGATTTAAAAAAAGCTGAAGTGTGAGGGTTACAACTGTGAGACGGGGTGCCCTGTACTGTTGGGCAGCTCACCCTTGACATGTGACTGATTTTTTTGGGCATGTCAGCTCTGATGTTGGACTTTGGGGCTTGTTCAAACCACTGGCAAAGCCCTGAGGATAAATAAATTTGTAGAGATGCCTGGAAGATGGTGTTTAACCTCAGCTGAGTCTAAACTGCAGCCACAGATGTCAATGAAGCTGCATCAGAAATCAGCAAAGAATTCTCAAACACTTTCATTGGATAAATTTCATTAAAGAGCCAAGGATTTTCATCTTAACTCTGTTATTCAGATTTAGGAAAAGGTTTCTGAATGCTTAGAAAAAAATGTTTGGTAAACTCTCCTCATCTGAATTAACAGGTGTCAATGTGTGGTTGTTCTGGAAGTGTGAACCTGTCAGTGCAGGTAACACAGCTGCCCCTCTATGGGAGATTAAGTCCTGGAGGGGCTTATCTGAATCCCATTAAAGTAGTAAAAATACAACTGACAGGTCTTTGGATCAGGGCCACTGGGAATGCCAGTTCTTTGGCATTCATATCACTGATCTTGGAAATATAATTTCCATATACATTCACTAATCAGCATTGGTAATCTATTGAAACCTCCATGTCTGCACGCCCACAGTGAAAGACAAGGTGGATTTCTGCTAGGACATCAGCCAGATTTTCTTCACATCAACTCTTCAGCCTCCCAGTTTCTACATATTTCACCTTCTGTTTCTAGCAAACATCATCCTTTGCATCAAAGGGCTTTGGGACATCCATTTTTTGCTGACACATTTGTGCTGTGCTTTATTTATGCATCATCAAAGTATGGTACTGCCCAAAAGGTGAAAGACCTCTCTCCCCTTTAACTCACTTCCTGAGCAGACCAATATCATCCAGCTTCAGACACTGACAAATGTAAATTGAGGTCCGTGAAATTAGAAAAGTGCTGAACTAGAGTACACAGAAAAGTGTGACATTCTCCTGTGGTGAATAACAATCTAATATAATATCTCCCATAATGAGAAACTTGGATGTGGGATATGCTTTACCTATTTGTGATGTACATAGTAAAACCTTCCTAATGCTCTTGATGCACAGAGAAATTGCACACCCTGAACTCTATTAATGCTGCTTTTGTATATCCAGCAGCAGGGAGAAGAGACTCTTTGCAAGGTTAAACTGAGGGTCAGAGCACTCTTTTGAACTTTCTTGCAATAGTTTCTCACAGTGCAGCTGCTGAGGTGGTGGCCATGTACTTGCTGAGGTACTGAATTCCTGAGTAGATATTTAGAATTGGAAAACAGAAGCAAAAGCTTCTTAAACATCTCTCATAGCTTCCAACATTAATTATTAAAGGAGGATGCTTCCAGAATCTTAAAAGGCAGCTTTTTTTTTCTTTCCTGAGTTTGTAGATTCATCAGAAATAATGAGAGGGCAGCTGTGTCTTATCCATTTCAGAGGTTTCCTGATAAATTTTCAAAGTGTTTTTCCTGTTGATTGTTTGCATAGAACATCTTGGTCTATGAAAAAGTGGGGTTGTTATTTTGTTGTTTTGAATATATCATTATATAGTTTTCAAGCATTCTCTGCAATATTTTCTATTAGCTCAAGTTGAGTGGAAAAGAAAAATGGCTTCTTAACACCATTCTAATTTTTTTCTTGTCACAATTTATTTTTTTTCCTAGTCACAATTGTAGAGCACAATCTGCTCTACTGTTGACTGAAAATGGACTGGGTTTCACTTGGAATTTAGTAGAGATTAAAAAACTGTGGTGAAATTTCAGTTGTGGTGTGGTTTATTGAGAGTTTAGGACAGAAGAAGAAAATTTAAAGGTAATATTTTGATCTTCATATGCTTTTAGACACCTTTGTACAGAGCTAACTGGGAGTGTGTTCAAGCTGAAATTTCAATAAAACTGCACCTTGGTCACCCTGAGCAAGGCAATAGTCCATAATAAATAGGTGCAGTAATTAAACACCCAATGCATGGTTCTGATTCTGGGAATGCTTAAACATATCTGTAATTTGGCATTTCTGAGAAGCCCGACAGACTCTGAAAGCTCTCTTCCCAGAAGGAAGGCTGTTATTTTGGGAGCAGCCTTGGGGTGCATCCCTGTAGAATTTGGGTTTGCATTGCTGATTTTCAGGGCCTGAGCATGCCATGGTCCCCCCTGATCCACACAACTCCATTGCTTTGGCCTCAAGCTGTCCCATTTGGCTTTGTTTTTTTGCCAAAAAAATTGCACAGCATCCCCCCAGAGGTTTGTGCTGGTCAGGATGGCAGATGACTCCACACAATAGCGTGGTAACCTGTGCTGTATCAGCTCCTGATGCCCTGGATTTTGGTGTTCAATGGAAAACAACAATAAATTCATGGAGCTTTGCTGCCTCTGCCAAATGTGACATCTTTCAGAGTAGAACATGCTGAAAAGCTTGCACAGTCTGTGCCAACTGCATGATTTAGCTGCTATAAAATCCCTCTGAATCAAAACCATTTTGAAATAAAGAAGAACCAGCCTGAGAATTTCATTGC
>NW_005054716.1:92700-131356 GCF_000277835.1 Geospiza fortis | reverse complement strand
TCCTGCTGTATTTTTCAGTTTAATCTTTTCTAAAGCTTACCTATTTCATTTAGGCTGGAATTTTAAAAGACTGGCAATTGCATGCAGAGGCAGAGAGTCAAGAGTGAGAAGTGTCAAACCTGGACAGCAAAGTTCTGTACAAATTGTATTGTGCCATTAAAAAGGCAATCTCTCTTCCTTTTTTGTTTCTGCAGAACTCTGTAATGCCCAGATATGCTCAGTGTAAGTTTTCCAGGGTTTGGCATCCTAGTATTCCTGAATTCTGTCCTGCCCTAAGACTAGATCAGTGCAGAACACAAGATTGGCTGCAAGGGAACAGGTTAACCCACCTGATTCTCTTCAGTTTTCCCATCCAAATAAAGTTTATAACAATATTTGCCACATTTCACAGTGGATGTCCAAACCTAGAGTCTCAACCAAGTGACTTGCTCAGAAATTAAATTAAAAGAAAGTCTTAAGGGATGGTTCATGAAGTATTTGAAAGTGTATCAGTAAAGGATTTGTTATGTGTAGGAAAAATGCTTCTCCCTTGGACTTTTGCACTGAAAGGATGTTTAAACAACACAGAGCAATGCAAACTATTGGAATCATGTGAAGGGATTATAATTATTGTAGTAACTTGTTGGTTCTCTCTGAAACATTTCTAAAAGAGCCACTCTGGAACAGATTAGTAAAATGATAAAGTATCATTGCAACATCTGATCAAAAATTCAGTAAGTTAATTGATGCGCCTTTTGTCCTAATAGCTTATATAATGAGAGGGGAGCTTGCTAAATTAAGCATGGCAAAAAAAAAATAAAAATTGTCAGCTGTTTGGCATAGGGTGGGTTCCTGTTCCCAAAGTTGTTAGAAGGTTTGAGAGCATGGCAGAGTAGCTGTGTGGGCTGTTTCTGTGCATGTCCACGTGTGTGTTTGTGTGTGTGAGGGCTCCTGCCCAACTCCTGCAGCCCTGGGGCTGTGGGAAGGCTTGTGAGCAGTACTTACCAAAGGTATTTATCATCAGCTGTTTAGAATATTTGATTACAAATTTACATAGGAAAGGCAACAGCCTCTAATGAGAGTATAAATCACCTTGGAAAGGTGCCTTGACTGGGATGGAAGTGAGAACCCTTTGTGTTCACCCTGAGAGCATGCTAATAGGGGTGAATATTTATTTCTAGGCCATGTAATTAAAAACAATTTGAAGAACTAATGTTCCAGCAAGTAGAATAATGACTGGAGAGCAAAGTATGGCTAAAAATGCTTTCTTCCTTCTCATGATGAAAGGTTTGGTGTTGACTTTCCATTTTTTCTAGCATGTCTTTTATGATGGTCTGGTGTAGTACTTCTGAAAAACATTTTTTCTAGCATGTCTTTTATGATGATCTGGTTCTGAGTCTGGTGTAGTACTTCTGAAAAGCTGTTCATTTTCCCCTTTCTTTTTATTAAACATTTGCTGGGGGAAGGATGAGTTCTTCTCTTCCTTGTGGAGTGACAAAATGAAGGTGTGCTGAGCTGATGGCAGTAGATGGTGACTGAGAAGGCCTTGCTTGAAAGGCAGCAAATCAGAGATCAGCTGGAATTCAGTGGTGGGAAGTGACCAGGAGGGAGCAGGATCCTTCACCAGCACAATAAACACCTTTAGGAAGGCACTGCTGTGCCAAGGGCAGACTGGCTTCTTCATCTCTTCATGCACCTCCATCAGCTTAGTAGGAATTTGCTTCAGGCTGCAGGGAGGGGAGAATAAAGTCAGAATAAAGGCACATAAAGCACAGTGTGACTGAGGCTGAGCCTTTGCCGCTGTGTCACACAGCTTTGGTGGGACCCTGCAGAGTCACTGACTGCACAAGCTCCTGCTTCACACTCCACTTGTGGGGCTGCTGAGAGAGAAAGAGAAAATATTAATTACTGACTTATTTCAGCTGATGTTTGAGCAATGCCTTTCAGCTGCTTCCAGAGTCTCCAGAGGTTCACTGCAGTGCAGCTCATCATGAGATGTCTGGCAGGTTTCTGTGTTTATTAATTTGACTCAGGTCATCCCTGCAGTTCAGCCTGGGGGCTAAAGCAGACCATGTAACCCATTTAGTATTAAACTTCTGTCATCTAAGTACCACAGCAGACAAAATTTAAGCTGCATGCATAATTTACTCTCATTTGAAAGTTATTCTGCTTGTACTGGGGGTGTGTTGATTACAAGGAAGCGTATGTAGAGAGAAAATGCTGAATTTCATTTAATAAATCAGTAAAGTCCATGAGGTCTGTAAAATTCCCAGTGAGGAGCCCTGGCTGGGACTTTGCTCACTGGAAATGTCCTGAAGCTTCTGAAGCTCAGGTGAATCAGGACAGTTTCCATGAGGTCTGGGCTCATCCCTCCCTGTCCCACCTGCTGGTTCCCCTCTCTGCTGGGGACCATAGGGAAGGGAAGCATCCAAATATTTTATGATCTTGTGGAATCAGAGCTGCCCATTCAGGCTTGGTTCTCAGCCTTGGCAATTCCATATGGCTGTTTCTGTTACTGTATTTTTCCTGTTAGGTTTTGAGCAGGGCTCATTCCAGATGTAACAGTGATGGTTGTTTCTAGTATGGTTCAGGATTTCATCTGAGAGAGTCAATCTCTATTTCTTGATTTATTTTGTGTGTGTGTGCAGCACTTCTTGAGTGTATGCTATTAAATCTCCCTTTAGAGATTTTTTTCCTTCCTTATTTTCCCCCTCTAATAAGAAGAAATAGGTACATTTTGTTCTGTCTCTTAATGGCTGTTTTTATTCTAAGTATTTATGGCCTTAACAGGAGCAGAGTTAATACCATATGATGTCAATATTCTGCCAACATAGTTATGCAGCCATCTTACATTTATGACCTTTTCCCCCTATAATTAGTTCCAGCTGAAATTAGATTCAGTGAGAGCCTCACTCCAATTACAGCCAAATCTGAATAAAACTGATTCCATTGTGGTTGTCTGGAGAAAAAGGAATAAAAAAAAAGAAAGAAAAAAAAAAAAAGAAGAAAAAGCCCTTTCCAGTTTCACTGTAGATAACTAAGTCTCGCATCTCTGCAGTACATCTGCACTTAATAAAAGTTAAAAGGGTTTAAGGGCCAACCCTGGAGAGAGCAGAAAACTCTCAGCTCTGCCAACAACTTTGAGCAAAAGTCCCTTCAGTTTTCCATGGCCCCTGAGGAGAGGCCCAGACGCAGGAGTGCTGCTGAGGGCTGGAGCAGAGTGGCAGCAGCAGGGGCTGGCCAGGGCCTGTGTGGGGCAGGATGGCTCTGCCCTGACACCCTGGGAGCTCAGGACCAGGCTCCTGGGGGGGCACACCTGGAGGGCTGCAGCCACATTTCCCTTCACAGAGAAAAGCAAGGCATGACTTCCCAAGAATATTGCTGGGTTTCACACTCTCTGAACCTCAGAGAAGGGAAGGACAACTCTTATCTCATTTGCTGTGCCTGTGTTTGTGCCAAAGTAGAATGCAATATGGAGACTGTTTACCCAGTGATGGTGTTTTGTTTCCTTGGCCTGTCAGAGCCAGGTGTGTGTGTGTCAGACTGTCAGCTGACAGTCATGAGATTCTATGCAGTTGAGTGCTTGGCAGATTCAGTTTAGCTGTAATGTAATATAATGTAATATAGTATAGAATAATATAGTATAATAAAGTCATTAATTAGCCTTCTGATAAGATGGAATCCTCCTCACCATCCTCTCTCCTCCCTCAGGGGCACCCTGTGAATAGCATGGGGGGTCCCTGCTCCTGGTGCAGAGGGGTTGGGATGCACACAGCAAAGCAAGGGGGGGTGGCAGCCAGCTGGGCATCCTGCCTTTCCCTGGGAGGAGGCTGGATGTGTGGGATGAGAACAAAACCCTTGTGGCACCTCACAGTGAGGACATCCAGGTGAGTCTGGATCCCAGCCCTTTAATGCAGATGTGCCCGTGTGCCCAGCACAGCTGGAACACAAACACAAACAGCTCTCTCTCCAGAAACTTCCCAGGTGTTCACTGCCACAAAGAAATATGTGAGAAATGCAAGGAGTTGCTTTGAATTCAAAGCTGTATTTTGTATTAGCCAAATGCATCAAAAATAACATGAAGCCTTTCTGCCATTATCAGAGATATTTAGCTGGGATTAAATGTTTGTTTACCTCAGATGGGTTTGCAGCCAGGTTTATACTTTTATCACCTCCAGATTGGATTACTGTAATCCTTTATTTGCACATTATCCTCAGGTATTTTCTTTTTTTATTTTTTCCTTCTCCCCCCTTTCATTTTTGGCTGCTGGGTCTGTGCAGAAAAACAAAAATTGATTTCTGGCACCCGGAGGAGTAAATTATCTCTTATCCTCTCTGAAATCATTGTCATATTGGGTTCTGATTCCAATCCAAATTGATCTTCAAATTAGATTCTGGATCAATGATAGCCTTATAATGGAAAGACACTGCTAAGGCTCCTACCAGCTGCTGTGACCCACAGAGGCTGATGAAAGCATCTCATGGCTGTGTATAATCTCAGGAAAATTAATGCACATCCAGTTCCATTAGCTCACTGCTATCTGTTCCATCAGGGCCATAATGTGCTCGGGGTCAGCAGTGCCTTCAGCCATCCTCACACAGCCCATTCCCCATTCACATGGGGCTCCTGGCCCTTCCCACAAAGCTGTGGAAAGTTTTGGCAAGGGAAAAATGTTGTGTTTCTAACCCCGAGCCTTCAATTCCAATTAAGTGCCTTCTGAGACACAGTGAAATGGCCCTGCAACATTAAGTGAAATGAATCCAGAGATTAATTAAAGTTTTATATTAAAAATTGACAATTTAAGGAATAGGAATAAATATTTAGTGAACAGATAGAAGATCCAGTATTCTCCAAAGCCCCTCCAAGAAGCAGGAATTGCAGCTGAGGTGCAATTTCCCTCCAAGCTTTTCTAGGCACTTAGTATTTCAGGAGTGATTTATCTGGAAATATGTGTGAGTTATTTTGAGGCTTCTATGATTATATCATTTGATGAGATTTTTTTCTTCTCTTTTCTGCGCTGAGGACTTTAAAGTGAGAGAGACAGTCCATAGATAGCTTGTGGTTTGTTTAATTAACTGGCTTTCTTTTTATGGATGGCTGCTTGCAAGGCTGCTCTTTCATTTAGTGATTGTTTTTGTTATTAATGGTTTCAGACAGAGCTCTTCACGTATCGAGTGCAAGTTTTTGCAAAGCCAATGAAGGAATCACACAAGAGGGGTTTTTTTTCTCCTCTTTCCTGCCGCTCATGTTTATTTTCTGTGGTGTTGCTCTCTATGGTCTGCTGTGGTTGTTAACACTTTCCATCAAAAAATAATGTTCAGGAGCTCAAAGTTTTCTCTGTCAAGTTTGCAAAGTGCTGCTTGTTTGGCAAAGGTGTCAAGAAACACTGATGTCCTCTAGTCTTAAATAAGAGGGAGGGGCAGCCCAGGAGAATAAATTTGATTACGTTTATTGTTCATAAACACCTCCTCAAGTAAGTGAGGAGGTGTTAAATATGTGATATTGTGGTAGGAGGGTCTCTGTGTTGCCTGTAAGAGGTGAGGATAGAAGACAAAAAAGAAATTATTTATATGTGACTGAGGGAGGTCAATAATGTAGGTGCTGATTAACAATTGGGAGGTGAAATAACTGTTATTTGCCTCCCCCTCAGATATTACATTATTTTCTTTCACCAAAGGGAGCTGAAAGCTGTTATTCAGGTGAGCCCCTCTTGTTACAGCCATCCTGTGAAGGTCCAAATAATTCCCCAGGGAGTCACTCATTCCAATGGCTTTTTTCACCCACACTTCAGTCTGTAGTTGCCCAGTCCAGCCAAAATCCAAGTCACTATGGAGAGAGGCAGTCCCAGCATCTCTCCTTTCTCTGCTTGCTCATTCCCTGGAAGTAGCAGCCATTTTATTACTCAAATCAAAGATGTCTTTTATTTTCAGAAGGATCAGATCCTTACAATGGCCCACTCCAAGTCTGCATGAGCACTTCCATTGCAGGACTGAGGGGAAGGAGCAGCAAGGTGAAGGAAGCAGGACTGTGTTTTGGATGGAAAATTACCCTTCAAATTAGAGATGAGGAGTTTGGGTTCCTGATGGTCCCTGCCCTGTGAGAGCATCGGGACGGACGGAGATGAGAGATCTCTGAAGCCAAGCCATGGAACTTGTGGGTTATTGCACAGGGCCTGGGTGCAGGGCCCTGCTGGGAGCTGCCAGCCACAGCTCAGAGCAGTAAAGAGAGAAGAGAGGGGTAGAGAGGATGAGAGGGGAAGAGAGTAAGGGAGTAAAAAAGGCAAGAGAGCGAGGTTCCCGTTACAATACAATAAATCTTCTTCTGTGTTGAATATTCTGATTCTCACTAACCAATCTAGTACAAGATACAAATCCTATAGCATTTACATACAGCCTACAAGAATCATTACATTACCACACTGTATTACATTTTAAACCCTAAAAACTCCTTTTTGGAGCCCTTCTGCCAAGCTGTAGGGTCTGCTCTGACCCTTGGGCCTGCCTGCAAGCAGAGGGTGTTGTTCCATCAAAAGGGGATCACCTTCAGCCGGCCACATCATTGTTTTCCAGTTGTTCAGTAACTGAGGTATCTCAAAGCTTGCTTTCATTTCAATCTCACTTATAGTTTCCATATTCTCAAAATCTTTTGCCAGACAATCATATTTATAAGGTTTTCCTGTTTCATCTTCCCCAGCATCGCCCCACAAAGACAAAGAAGTGTCAGCCCAGGGGGAATGAGGACAGAGGGCACTGGCAGCAGCAAGAGGAGAGGCTGTGTCAGTGCCTGCCCAGTCTGTGACAACCATGGGAGGAAGGTTTTGCACACAGCTTTGGAAGTTCCTGTTCTCTGTGTCTACATCTGCTTCCCAGTCAGCTCCACCAGAGTTTGTTTCAGTCAGGCTGTAGGAACTTTGTGTGCAGTGCCTGCTGAGTCATATTTTCTTCTAGCTTCATACCTTTGAGTATTTTACCCACTGCATTTATCTCTTCTACTGCTAAATTTTTTTCCCTTTATCTTGTTAACTCAGTATGTATGTGTTGCTCTTCTCAGGCTGAGGGAGTAAAAGTAAATACAAAAATGAGAGCATGGGGACCATTTCAGGAAAATAGGAATGGTCAACTATTTTTATCTTTCCCTTCTGAAGGGAAGAAGGTGAGCATTTTCTGACAAGAAACTCTTTAATAGTTAAAGTTTGTTTTAAGCCCGCGTCAAATCTCAGGCTCTCCTGAGAAGTGAAACCTCTTCTCTCTTCTCATGGGGCTGAATCATTCAATTGTGTCTCCAGGCTCTGGCCTTAAACATTTCTTTATTGCACGAGTGCAGAAGAGCTGAATCTGCTTATGGTTTCTCATTGGAATGCATTATAAAATCTTTTGTAAATGTGTGAATGTTCCTTGCAGTTACAGGGAACCAGGGTCCCATTAAAATAAACAGAATACCCCAATAGCTGTTGTACAGACACTCAAAGCATCTGCTTCCCGATGCATTAGAGAGCTTGCACTGGGGACTGACTTAATAAAGGTGACTTGGATATAGAGACAAGCACAGAGGATGAAGGTAATATAATTTTAGGGGCACACAGAAGCCTTACATTCACTGCTGATGTTGGTAAGAAGGATTAAATTGCTGAAATAGTAATCAGGAGAACAAGAATAAACGCTCCTAGAAAAAGCAGAAGCTGAAGGTTTCTGTTCAGGCAGTAATTTGAGGCAAAGCTTTTGGGATTCAAAGTTTCACGGGAGTACAATGGTTTAGAAAAGAGCAAAGAAACTTTTTGTTTCTTCATGCATGTAAGATGTATTTTAATGTAACAAATTACAGTGGCAAAGACCAGCTCCTTTGACTGGAACTGTAATACTTCATAAGCCAGAAGAGCTTCCTTTTTTAGACTATGGAGAAACCACTGAGCTGTTATTTGTTATTCTCATCTATCAGCAGCAGTGATAGATTTTCACTGGCTGTAGTGGAAATAAAAGCATCTTAGGAAAGGCCACTGCTGTGCCAAATGGTGGTGGGAAAGCACCAACACTAAAACCTTGTCCAGCCTATATTTCCTGATTATAAAACATTTAATAGTTTTCTTTACCAGTAAATAAATGAAAAATGCAAATGTCAAGGGTGATCTCTTGCTTTACTTCTCTCCTTTAAAAAGAAAACAGTTGCCACAAGATGTTCTATCAGTAGCCAAAGTATGGCATGCTGTGAAACACTGAGAAAATCAAGTTTCTAAAATTGTTTCATTTTCTTTACTTATCCGCTACTTTTTAAAAAGCTCTACCTCAACCTCACTGTCAAAGTCACAAGTAAAACATATCTAAAACTTAGCAGAGTCTCTCATAATTTGATCTGTATAAAATCTTCCCAAAAGTTGGTTGATTTTATCTGCTGAATAATTTGAGGCTTCCTTAGACCCAAGGGGTCCAAGAGAACGAGGATTGAAATCCCTCCCGAGTCCTTTTAAACTCTGACTTTGTTATAAAGTTGTTTGTTGCTGAATTCTAGGCTGTAATAAAATAATGATGTTGATTGTGATTGCCTGAATGGGAGTAATTTCAGGGAAAGTCTTCTCTGGTTGGAGGAAAATGTGGTTTGTCAAATACAAAAATTTTGAGAGATGTATTTTAATGATGTTTAATTTACTTCAAGCAGCACTTTCCAACTAAGTGATGTGAATGTTTTATTTTGTTGCTTGTCAAAAATGGAAGAGTAAAACCTTCAATTTTGAAATTACTATAGATTTCATGTATCCATTTTACAAAAACTAATTTCAAAATCAAACCAAACTTCTTTCACAAATTAATGTTTAATTTTTATGTTAGTAGTTGCAAGAGTAGTATCAAAATAAGAATTAAAATTATAATTAGAAAGAATTAGAAGCTGTACACTGGAATATTCTGCCCGGCTCACAGTGGCAAACAGCTTAGGTGACTCATTTTTAAAGCAGGTCATGAACACAACCTTGTTCCAGCCATCTTAGTTAATTTTTTTTTTTTTGCCAGTGGTCCTGTGCATGAACAGGCCTAGGCACCTTCTGAACTACCCTTAAAGCTCCTCTGGTTCTTGCCCAGCATTTACATTATCTCCTTCTGAAAATGTGTAAAGAGAACCATAAACTTGGGCCTCCCCTTTGACTGGAACAGGCGAATTGATTTTTTTCTTTTGTACTCCTTAATTTGAAAATATTTTCCCTGATATTATTAGTTCATATAGCCCAGATTGGGGAGAAGCAAAATATACATGGGTGGTCTTGGGCTTTCAAAGCAAATTCAAGGCAAGATCAAGAGCATGTGGACATTTGTAAACAGCCCATGGTAACGTGTCTTGGTGTGAGACTGAGCCCTTGACATGCCCAGTGCATTCCATTTTCACTGGATCCCAAATGTGGTGCCTAAATGTCCTTCTGAACACGGCTGTAAAGAAAACCTGAGCTGGTGCCAGAAGTACACAAAGTTCTTTCGTTTGTAATTTGCCTCACAAAACATATCAGCTGCCTTTGTTTTCATGAAAGGGTACACACAGTACTGTGTTCCTGAGTGGGAATGGATTGGGAAAAGCCTAATCATTGTAATTATATGACTGAAAAAGAAGCTCTTGACACATTAAGGCACATAAGGGAAGAAAATAACATACAGGGAAGGAATTTGTTCATCTGATTCAGAAGCATGTTTAAAAGGAGGCTGCAATAAGCAGCAGAAAGTAACCTAGTGGTTTACAATTACCCACTTGCTTGTTGATCCACTTCATATTTCTTTTGTAATTCAATGAATCAAGCATTGAAAAGAAAATGTGTGGATGGAATAAATATCCCCCATTACACAAAGCAAGGACAAAACTCCATGCTGAAGCATGAAGACATTATAAAACTTCTGTAGAATTATTAGCTCTGCCTCACCACTAAATTGATTACTCTTCTTGGTGGATGTTAATAAAATAAAGCTTTCAAATCAAGATGCCAGACTGTAAATTACCTTTTTCAATTACCCATTTGAGTCAATTCTCATGTCAATAACATAAAAGATTACCACATGTGTGTTTGATACATACACATCTGAATTTTGGTTTTACATTAAAGAACTGTGGACTAATCATTGTTATGGATGGGTCTTTGGTTAATTCTGGAAGAAAAAAAATAGATTTCTAAGATTGGTAACTGTGATGACTTTGGCACAGGGGGAATTCTAGGATTAGGTCAACCCAGAAACTAACTAGCTGTTACTTTATGGTTTAATGATGGGGAAGATAAATCACAGCTGGAGCAGCAGTGGAGGGCATTACAACTTAAAGCACTCTGCCTTTAAATTCTTCCTATCCACTTTCTGAGAATCATTCTACTCACAAATTTCTGCTTGTAATAATAATAGCAGGAAACAGGGCTTTCAGCCATGAATTCACATAAACATTTAAGTTTAACCTTGGTCTTTCTTTGCACAGACCTTGAGAAGTTCATTTAATGTGTGATAGAACCCCATTTTATAATTCCAGAGCCAGGATCTACTGCTTGAAGCCAGAGATAAATTTCTGAAAAGAGGAGTGGATGCAAATCTATCTTGTGTCAGTACAAATACAGTTTTGACTGAATTGGTAGCAAATAAGAATTGGAAATTATTTTTTTAACATTACCAGATTCAGTCACACCACAGAGGGAATAATGAAAGGTTGATCACTTTAAAAACAACCCAGGAACAAGCTGTAGGCAGACATACATTGTAATAAATGAAGATGTCTGTAAAAATTTAAACCTATCCACTGCTCATTCACTACCATAAATGGATGAATTTGTCAAACATTCTTCAGTAAGCGAGCTCAGTCTACCTGGAATAAAGAGGGCTTGGCTTTTTAGGTTTTGGAGTGGGGGTTGTGGTCCTATTTACACATTAAACAGAACTGTAAAAAAATCTTACATGAAATCTCAATCTTCATGCAGAAAAGATCATATTTTAAAGCTGGGGTTTTTCTTCCCCAGAGCTAGAAGTAATAATCTAATTGGTTTTTTGTAAAGATGGCCTTCAGACTTACATTTACTGTACTTACCTGCCAAAACTTTCAACCTTTCCTGCAGTACCTTCAGTACTGCAAAGTGCAGAGTCACATGGTTTAAGGAAATTTTACACAGCAGTTTAACACTTTATCCTAATGACAGCTTACATCCCTAAGAGTGACTGGAAGAAGAATGTCTGTATGAGTGCATGCATGCAAGGCTCTATCAAATAGTAATTCCTTATTTTATTTTACTAATATAATAATAATATTATATATACATATATATATATGTATATATATATGTGTATATATAATGTATATATATATATGTTATATATGTGTGTATAATGTATATATATGTATGTAATATATATTTGTATATATATGTGTGTGTATATATATACATATATAATGTATCATATATATTATACTAATATAATAATATATAATAATAGTTTATTATACATTTTACTGCTATTGGTGTCATCAGCCTTCCTTGTTAGTCAATCATTTTCTACCTGACTTCCTGTGTCTTTGTTACAGATGTGTACCTTTAAGAGTTATATTTGCTTTTTAACTAGAGCCAAGGGAAAAGAAAAATACCATATGAATGCATTCAGTTTAACTGATTTTAATATTTTTTATTAATGAGTTGGTTTGTGCATGTAAGGAGATTGAAAGGTGATTCAGAAGACTTTGGTAAATTATTGCCAATGGTGCCAACCTGACCAAATCATGTTGACTGCAAGGTTGAACTGGATGTCAAAAGAGAGCAAGATCTTTAGTGTCTGCATTAGCACTGGCAGTACTGCTGTTCTTTGGGTAAAGATTTGAAAACCTGGGGGCTTTTCCACAAGTAACTTGTGGGAGAGGAGTGTCAAACTCTGCCAGGGACCTACCAGTGTGACACACACAACAAACACACCCCAGCCTTGCTGTCTGCGCTGGCAAACACTCCCCTGTTTGCTTTCAGACAAGGTGTTTTCCTCACATCCCACTGGCAGGATGACAAAAACAGCCTCACAGTTTTGAGGCATTCTTTCTAGCAATCCCCAAAATTCCAACATTTACCATACTGTTTGTGCCATCAAAAGCCAAGTGTTTTAGAGTAAATGTTCTTTTGTTTCACTAGCAAAAGTGCTTTGGCATTTCCTCATAATTTGACCTAAGTTGATTTAGACATGTGGAAAGAAACCCACTTTTGGGGACATGGCTTCAGCCTAGGCAAAAGGCAATGATGTGCACAGCTTTTAGTACATCAATCCACATCTGACAGCATGAGTGGCATTGATAAGCAGCTGAGTTAATGTCTCACACAAGGCATGTTACAGGGGCTCACTTCATGGCATTTGGCAGTTGTCCCTCCACATGGGAAGCTTTCTGTGGAAGTCAGATGGCAAACAGTGGGGAGGAAGGCACTGTCTTGTCCCCCTCTGCTTTTTATGCAGGACCACATTCAGCATTTGGAGCTGCTGGGTGAGTGGTTGACTGATTTTTACATATGGCTCCACAATTACTGCTCATACAAATTGGGGAAAGGATTCTACATCTTTCTGATCATTAGATATCTCTCCCAAGAGTAATTTTTGGGCTTTTGGAGTGGAAGCCAAGCCTCCTGAAACCCTAAGTCTGGCACTAACAATGACATGGGTCACATCTGTTGGCAAATCATTCTGAGCCAGACCTCCGGAGGGACTTTGGTGTTTTGTTGGCTGATGGAATAAAATGCACAACCCTGACAAATGTACAGTGAGTGAGCCCAGAATGGGCTTTGGCAGAGGCAGTACACTGAATGGGGATGTTGCTTAATGTGGCAAAAAAGGCTAAAACAAGAGAAATAAAAACTGTCAGGTGTGTGCCATGCTTAGACACATCCTATGATGGTTATCTGTGAAGTCAGTCTAGACCTCATATCTCCTTCAGACATGAAGAACACTGTAGAAAGCTAAAGGTGCGTAACATGACTCCCACTGTTAACCAAGATTCAATTCCAGATGAGTCTTGAGCCCACACCTCATGTTATCTGTCAGAGAACAGAAGCACAACTTCCTTGCAGTGCTATGGAAAACATTTGCATATATTTTAAAAAGTGTCTGACTCTCAGGAGGTGAAGGGAATTATGGGTATGAGATAGTAGTGAGATTTTTCAACTCAATTTCAAGATTTATTTACAATTTAAGTGGAAAAACATAAAACTTGTTCACCCGCCATGGCTCACATACCAACATTAAATGGACCTTTTAAATGTTGTCACTGAGACTGAAACCAGTGCTCCCTCTTTTCTCCTACCCAACTTTGCCCCCTGAAGTGTGAAGGATGAGTATTAGTCTCAGTGGAGTCCAAGCTGGAGACATTATTCTAGTTTTGTTAGGCACTTTGCTCACATTAATTAGGAAAAATGTTTGAACCATTTCTAATAAATCAAGTCTGTAACTTTAGGAGAAGCATTCCCATTATTTTGAGCGCTGCTTCATTTCAGAGCTCTTTGGAGCCTACTTGCTCCGTGCCTGGCATACACCTCCAGGAAGAGTGGAGAGAGTATGAAGTGGTATCAGCCCTAAATCAAAAGGAGATTAATACTTTAAAAATGTAATATAGCAATCATGCAGTGCTTAGTCTTTTCACTCGGGCTAGCTCAAATCCTCCAGTAAGTATTAGGAGATAATGCCCATTTTTGGTGTTCCACATGAAAGATCTCTTATGGACAAAAGAGGTGATGGGATTTTACTGCCTTAATGTTTGCCTTCTGCACTGGAGTCTTGCTTGCCTCCAAGGAATCCAAATATTATTTGCAAAAGTAAAAAATTGTCCTTGAAGAACAGCAGCAATCTATTTCAAGATAATCTTTTTCTCACTGAAGCATTTGAAAAAAAATCTGCATTTAATTAAATTATTAATTAAAGATGCATATTTGAAGGTTTTGAAATTTATATGTCAGCATCATATGCAGTTATCTCCTCTGTGATAGAGATAACTTGCAGTGTAAAGCATCAAATTACATTTTTAAGGATCTGATTCCAAGTCTTGCCAGACATCTGCCATTTATATATTACTAATTGATTATTTATACAAATTCTAATCATCATTAGCAACTCAGTCTCTATGTATAATGCAACCAAGAATTCTTGGGTCTCTAAAATGGTATTTGCTGTAGTAGACAACATAATGGAGAAAATGCTCTTGGTGGATGTCCTGCAAATGGAATAGTTCAGGGAAACAGGAATGCTTGAATGAAGCCCCATTTCTGTTTTATGCAGAACGCACAGAAGGACGTTCTGCTGTTCTCCTGCTGTCTTCTCACCCCTACTGACTGACACTGTAATTGCCCTTACTTCACTGGGCCTGGTGGAGAAAGGTTCCCACATCTCAAGCTTTCTCTTTGGCTTTCCCAGTGATTCCATTTTTGTGTCATCACAGGCCCCCAGACAGGTAATAGTTAGCATTGACTCCATGATTCTCAGAAGGCTGATCATCACTTTATTATGCTGTACTTATTAAGAAACCCATCGCCCTTACAGACAGTCACAACACAGGTGGACCTAATTGGTCCTTCAATCCAAGAACCATCACCATTGCCAGTTAGGACATCCCCCTTTGGTAAACAAATCTCCATAAAACATTCCACATGTTCACAACAACAGGGGCAGCAAGTGAAGGTGAGAATTGTTCCTCATTCTTTTCTCTGAGCTTTTCACAACCTTCCCCAGGATAACGCCTTGGGAAGTTGTGCCTGTTGCTCTCTGTGGCCAGAGAGCTGCTGCCACATTTTCACATTACTGGAAATTCTGAAATGGCAGCCAAAACAAGGCATCCTGTTGGAAAGTGCATTGCAGACAACTTCCAAGGCCTGTGTTTACTGCAGAGCTGCAAAGTGCTCTGCTGGACCACACAAAGACATGGATTTGGGAAGAGCAGCCTACAGGGAGCAGGTACCCTCTCAGAATGCAATTCCCTCACCTGATGGTAACAGGTTTTTTCCAAAAGACAATGCAAAAGCTGTCATAGCAAAATATGGCATTTATCTGGAATTATATATGGGTTTTGAAGGGGTTGTGTTACATATTAGGACTTAGGTCTGAAAGGAGGATGTAAGGTCCAACCAATGGTTAAAAACATCACAAGTATAACCTTGCCTGACAGCCCATTTATCAAAATCCAGAATTTCTTTGACTCATCCAGAGAAGGCTTGATTAAGGATGTTGGGAAATACCATATACAGGAGCAAATCTGCTAATCAATAAGAGATGCTTCATCATGCACACTTGTTCCAACCAGTATTTATATGGATCAGTCATTCTCTCCCACTGAATCTGATGATGTTATCTAAACTAATGGGAATGCTCCGTTTCCAAAACACTGCTTGTGATGTCTGAATGCACATGTAGCACGAGATTTTGCATGGCACAGACATTAAAGATGGATATTAGTCAAAATAAACAACTTGTATAAGAAAAGCTCTGAAATCAGGGAACGACAAGACTCATAAGCACCATGAGCATTTGGTGCATTATCATTTTCCCTTGTCTCCAGCTGAGTATTTGTTGTTATTTTAGTATTAAGAGGGTGCCATAAACAATTACATACTATCAGTGAAAGGATAAGGGCCATGACTGAAACTCAATGTTTACAATTGCAGCTCTCAGAGCCTTCAGAGAGCTGAGACATTCCTGTAAGCCTTTAAGCACTAAAGTAAATGAACTCGAGTTTGGGCAGCAGACCTTGCAGTGAGAGCATATTTGAGCACATTCTTTGGGGGCTGCCTGTTGTATTACAGTGTGTTGTGCTGTTATTTCTAGAGGTCCCTGGCTGCAGAAGGGTTTGCAGGCCTGGCAGTGTGCTGGGGGTCACCAGACTGGTTTGGGGGATACAGGAAAAGCAGACCTGATGCCAATAATCTTAAATTTACCTTGTCACACTCAGAAGGTCTTGGGGAGCTGCCAGTTAACAGATCATGTCCTCTACCTGGGTCTGTGCAAAGCATTTGATTCTCTCCCATGTAACACCCTGGTCTCTAAACTGGGCAGACGTGGATTTGACGGATGCTCCACTCAAATAGTGCCAGGCAATGGCCCCACTTGAAGGCCAAAGATATTTGACATGAGACACAAGGCAAGCACAGGGGCTGAGCCCAGCATGGGCAGCAGGGACATTCTGCCCCTCTGCCCCTCACCTGCAGAGCTGCCCCAGCCCTGGGGTGCTCACCATAGGAAGGATCTGCTGGAGAGGATCTGGAGGAGGGCACGGAGCTGCTCCCAGGGCTGGAGCCCCTCTGCTCCAGAGCCAGGCTGGGACAGCTGGGGGGGTTCCCCTGGAGAGGAGAAAGCTCCAGGGTGAACTTAGAGACCCTTCTGACACTTAAAGGGGCTCAAAGAGAGCTGGGGAGGGACTGGGGACAAGGGCTGGAGGGACAGGAGCCAGGGAATGGCTCCCAGTGCCAGAGGGCAGGGCTGGGTGGGATCTTGGCAATGAGGAATTGTTCCCTGGCAGGATGGGCAGGCCCTGGCACAGGGTGCCCAGAGCAGCTGGGGCTGCCCCTGCATCCCTGGCAGTGCCCAAGGCCAGGTTGGACACTGGGGCTGGGAGCACCTGGGACAGTGGGAGGTGTCCCTGCCATGGCAAGGGGATTGGAACTATGTGATCTTTAAGGTTCTTTCCAATCCAACCCATTCTGGGATTCTATGAGCACTTAAAGACATTTCCTTAGGTCACTGGTCCCTCTGGCAGGTTCTTTTTATGGCTGCAAGTTTTGTACCTCAACAAATAATTTCCTAAGTGAGGATTTTTTTTTTTAATCTTTTAAGGTTTCTTGGGATCTGGAAGAATTCTGGCCTCATTTTCTGTTCTCAGTGAAGCAGAAACCAGCCTGAAGCAAGTGAGGTTTTTTCAGTGTTTTCCAGAGTGTAACCACTGGTGATCTGTGGGAGTGCAAGTAGTAAGTTGAACCAGGTTGTCCTGTTGAGTATTTTCAGTTTAAGATTCGCTGCAGGACAGGGAGGTCCAATGGGAAATTTGAGAGCTTGACAGTGACCCAGAATGTGTGGAAATTACTCATTCACTTAGTGGAAACTAGCACTGATTGACTAACTAATGATATTCTATTTAGTTTGCCCTGCTAATTAGCTCATTCACTTTTCTCAAGTTAATTAGTAAGCTGGAGCCAATATTGACAATGTTGGTGGATTGGGCTGTACAAACTTTTTCCCATGCAAAGCATCAGTATTTGTCACGTATCCCAAAAGATGGAGAGGACGTGAGGTGGCTGCATGGACAAATTGAACAATTGAGGGGTTTTAGCTGGGATAAGTGAACAGAGCCCCATGAACTAGCACAGACATATTTAATTATACTGATGGAAGATCTCAGGAAGCAGATTATGGAGAAATCAGAGGCTGAGGCTAAGAAGTGTCTGGTAAAATTTCTTTTATTAACCTGTACAGAGTATATCACAGTCCTGCTCAGCTGCAGCATTTCTTGAAGTTTAATCCAAAGCATGCACATGTTAAAATGCAGTGCTTTTAGGAATTCAGCTGCCTTTGTGATAGATATGATTTAAATGCCAAGAATAATTTAATAGGTAAATTTTTATATGGCAGTATATCAGTGGAGAGTTAAGGCTGCAGGCAGCTGTCAAGGGAAGGTAAAGACTGTCTTCCTTCATTTGAGAGCTCATCTTTTGTTTGGTGTCTTTGTTGGAATCACTCTACAATAGATACATGTGAAATAAGACACTTTTCAGCATATGATCTGAATAAACAGATTATACAGCTTAATCATTTTAGTTCCTGACAATGTGTATTTCAGATCTGAAAGTCAAGAGGGATTGGGAAATTTGCCAAACAGAGCAACAAACTAGCACGGACATAATAATGTTTTATTTGATAACAAGCATCTACTCCCCCAGATGTGAGCAAGTAACATCCAGGGGGGTTTATTTGTCTTCTTGTGAGCTTCTTGTTGCAGTTGTAGCATTTCCTAGTACTGCTTCCCACTCATTATTTCAACAAATGTAACAACTTCCTATAAATTCTGGCCTCAGAACACCCTCAGACATCCTCATTACTGCAGCATCCTGCCCATGGCTGGAATGCACAGAGCCTTGGCTACTGCTCTGTGTCATCACTCACACCCTAGAGTAGAGCTCCCAAAATGTGGAAAATGTTAAAATACAGGATGGGATCCCTTTTGCTCCTTACTCCAGTCTGGTACCCCTCTTTACTTAATTTGTTCCCTCTTCTCATATTGCAGGTCGGGCTTCAGTTGTGTCATTTTTCTTTAGAGCTGTATCTTAAACTGTTGCATCTCCCTTTTAAATAACACCACAGTGTACTTCTGAAATGTGAATCTATCTGCACTGGGTTTGTGCATCCCTCTGCACTGGGCTGTCCCAAAGAGGTCCAGTTCATGGCAGGAGGTGACACAAGCTGGGAGCACACCATGTGTCCCATCTCTGGGATCTTTTCCGCTGCCAGCCCTGAGCTGGGATCAGCAGCAGGAACTCTGGGACCTGCTTTGAGGTTTGGCTTGGCTGCAGTGCCTGAGGGAACAGCTCTGTAGGATTCACCTTCTCCATGGCATTTGGCCACTTGAGGGCCAAGAGCCCTGGACAGCCCAGCTGGCCAGGACTGTTGGCATCCCTGAGGATGTCTTGTCTCTATTTTCCAGTGGAATCCTCAGCATTTCCAAGACTGCTGAAGTACCTGATCAGTTATGTATCAGAAGAAATGTTTCCTGTATGTGTATTTCAGAAGCCAAGTAATTTTCAGTTTGCCTTCCTCTTTTGATGGAATCCACAGGTGACACAACAAAGAGAATGAACATGTCAGTATATTTTTGGACATGTCTCTCCATTCACATTTTCTTTAGCTCTGGAGCTTTAATAAGCTGAAGATCCTTGAGTGTTGTTCACACAAACTAGTGCAATAAAAATAAGGCTGTATTAAAGCCAAATATTAGTTTTTATAACTTTTCCATTGCCAATGTGAGATTATGAGAACTGTGTTTTTCAGAAAATCCTAATAAAGAATTATAAATATATAATTTGTTCATACGATTGGGATATGTTTCTCTACTACTTTTATTTTCTCTTTTCCACTGAAAGAACACAGCATATCACTAAATGTGATGATTTTCAATGTTTCACATGGGTTTATAGTTCATATTTCTGGAACACTAATGTTCCGAAAACTTCTCACTCTACACTTTAATCCATAATGCATAGCTCCCACTATCTTTTAATCATCTGTCTTGTTTAAATGTTGCTGGATATGATCTAATATATGAATGTTTCAGAGAAGCTGATGCCAGGCTGCCCTCTAGACACAGAAACTGGCTCAGTGAATGTGTGTGCAGTGAATGCAGCTGCACAGGGAGTGGGTGCAGTCCTGCTCACCCCATCCCTTCTCGCCAGGGAATGAGCTGGAAATCAATCTGAGGCTTTCAAATCACTGCTCTGGGAGCTTCTAATTCTGGCCATTGATGCTGGAGCACCAACACCAAGTTTTTCCATCGTGTTGCTGCTTTTAAGTTTACAGAGGATTGAACAGCAATCTGTTTATTTCCAGGGAGCCATAAAAATAAGAATTCATATATAAGCCTGAAGCAATCAAATCAGGCCTGCTCTTAATATAAAATTCTTTAAGGTTTGAGAGAAGAGGCTAACTTCTCAGAATCATATTACAGAAAGTGATATGATTTATGGATTTGCTTTAACATTGTATAGAATGGCACAAAGTACAATATCTAGCAAAGGCATGATCATTAACACTGGGAAAGGCTGCTCAGAGGAGATTCTGTGCAACTGTGATTTCACTTGGTTGTGTTGGTTTCGTTCTTGACACTTGCTAGATGGCAAACACCTTGCTGGATGTAGAAATTATCTGTTCTTCATAGGGAAGAAGGGAAGATGTATTCAGGACCATGTCAGCCTTGTTTCTGGGGAGACAAACTCCAGTCCTTCCTCTCTCAAACCCCCTCTGTGACCTTTCTGAGCCAGCTAATCTTTGGTACCTTCCTTCCCTTCAAAATAATGAAAATATTACTTCTTTATGCCGCAGGAGCTTTTCTGAGCCCTGAGATACTTTATCAGGAATACAGAGGAGCTCTAACAATACATTTATTTTTCAGTTTGCATTTCCAGCCTGTGACTGACTGCGTCAGCACTTCAGAGCAATTCTGTAACTTCCCAGGGCACCCACTCTCTCCACAGGGATTTTTTGCAGATATTCTATGATTTATGAAGGGGTAGCTGCCATCCTGCATCCTGTGACTTTCTGCTGCTTTTGAATGGCAAGCATGGGGCCTGGGTGCCAAGTCACAAGGATTGTCTAGCAGGAGCAGCTGCTGCTTGGCAGCTGCAGCATCAGAGCAGCTTTGAAGCTGCCCATGGCTCTGTCACATGTCTCAGCCACCAAGAGACTGCCTTGGCTCCTCTGTCCTTTAGAGATGCCATTTGCCAGTAAACATTCTTTGCTTCTTTGCAATTTTTCATGTTGTGCATAAGCTTGCAACAGGGGATTCAAAAGTACCATTTTCATGTGGAAAGAAGGGCTTTGAGTGTGGCAAAGGTTGTTGAGATGTTGGTGCAAGCTGGTTTGCATAGAGCAAAATATTTTGAGAATGTCAGTTCAATTTGAAAATAATTGCTTATCTGTCATCTGAAGTTATGTTTTATAAATAGGAAACAAATAGAAAAGCTCAGTCTTGTCTAGTGCTCTGCTGAAAATCAGGTCCCTGATTGGATCTCAGACTGGTTTCTAAAAATTTAAGAGCACTTTGAAAATGAGGGTACTTGGATTGTACAGAGTGAGTGTGTTTCTACAACTGGTTTTATGGACTATGAATAATTAAATGAACAAAGATGTTATTTGACTTTCCATTCAAGCAAAAAGAAAGTTAAAAAAGCAATCTCTGCATGTTTAAGCCCAACTCAGGTTTTCTACTTCCATACTGATTGTTTTGAAGCAGTTCATAGCTGATTTGTCAAAAATTACTTAGAAATGCACTATACACTATTTACACTGGTGTTTTCAGCCTTCAAATAGTTCTGGATGAAAAAAACTCCAAAATATTTCCTTTTTGTATAAGCCTTTTATCAAATAATGTTCTTAAAGCTTTCAGGACTAAATTAATTTTCCTAATAGACTTGAAAGAGTTGTTTTTGCACATTAATTAGATATTTTATTTTGTCAGTTCTTAGTTCTAAATACAAATTCAGCATTAAAATGCCAAATATTTATTTTATTTTTCTTTTTTATTCCCAAAGTGAAGAAAAATTGGTGTTTTTTACATGGGCTAGAAATTTAGTGGATGTAAAACAGCACTGGTGAGAGCAGAGGTAATTTCATTGGCCTTTTAATTTGTCTGAAGAGGCAAATACCAAGTTTTCCATCCAGGTTCCATTGGCTTAATTTCAAGGTATATGCTCACCTAACAGTGGGCATTGTTGGTGAAATGAGGAAAGATTGCTCCATCAGAGTTTGACCCCTCGTGTTTTAACCTGGGCTAATCCTGCCTGTGCACATATTAGCCCAAACCCCATTTTCACACTGCTTTGGCCCCTCCAGCAGACTCTCAGCATTGCCCTCTGGATGTTCCACAGACTCACATTTTGTTCTGTGTAACAGGGTTAAGCTGCAGAAATGGGTAAAGGACCCAAGGTGGGGTTTTGCTGAATGCTGTTTTTGGAACTGAGGTAGGAACTGGGAAATCATGGGGTAAAATGGCATTTCTCTGCAAGGAGCAGCATCAATAACAGCGAAAGAGCAGGGGGTTCATGACCAGTGATAGAGCTGAAAGCAAATTAATTTACATTTTGCCTTTGAATTAGGCCAGAATAGAACTGACCTGCCTTTGCTGCTGTGTCGCTGGACCTTCCTCTGCCAGCTGACACATCCAAAGGTGTTATAAAATAATATTTAAGGAACGTGGTGGGTGAAACTGAGGGGTAGGAGGGGAAGCTTCCTTGGGAAACGGGATGGTTGGATAAAAACCTGCTTTTTTCTCTGTGTGCCATTCCCTGTGGCCATCAACTGCTGGATTAAAACTTCTTTCTGTGTAACATAAATAGTAATTTCTGTCTGTATTTTCCTGTGTTTGGGTGGGAGAAGACCTCATATCACCCAAGGTCAAGAGACAGTAGAAGGGAAAATTTAGGAGTCTGCTCTCCTAATTCTTTTCTCACTGACAAGAATGGATGATGAGACAAAGCACTGCCTGTGTCAGGCCTAGATAACAGAACTTCATCTCTCATTCCCCAAAATAAGGAAAATGTACATTTTTAACCCAAACTCCCACCATAGACATGTCCTGGGCTTTGGGACAGTTTGGTCGTTGTGTTTGTTTTTCTTCTGGCTTGTAAGATGGCTCCTAAGAACAGAAATTGGAAGATGGGATTTCCCAATTTTTGTCTCATTTCTATTCATCTCTGTTTCCTTGGAGATGTTCCAAAAAAGAAATATTAAAGTATCCTAGTGCAGTGAATTCAGATGGAGCTCCTTGCTCAGACACGAGTCCCATCGGAGGGGCTCACGGCGAGGTTTCTCTGGCACTGACAGCTGGAAATTACCATGTTTCAGAAGTACTTACAATTCCCCTGCTTAGCACTGGGGAGAAGATCCTGCATTGAGGGAAGAGCAGACAGAAAATCTTTTGTAGATAGATGAGTGACACACAATGTGTTTTCTCTTCAGCTCGTTTTTGCTGCTCTTACTTTTTAATCTGCTGAGCCTGAATCTTGATCTCTGCTAATCCTAAAAAAGTGACCAAAGCGATTATTTGAAATGATACAGCAAAGTCTGTTTTCTTTTATTTAGTCTATCTTTTTATACAGCTACTCTGCCCCTTCAGAATTCATCCTAAATCATATATTTTAAGCAGTATCAAAAGGAATTAGTCATCCCCACACTGAAGTTGTGACGAGCAGGCAACAATTCTTGTTATGTTTCAGTTTACATCTTCCTTTTTTAATGCTTGACAAAAGGGCATTGGCTTAATTACCTGTGATGCTCCTGACTGGAGGGGAAAGGTTCTGGTTTGAACTTGCTAATAAAAAGCAAACATGCTTTTTGTAAACCACTTCATTGTCTTTTCCCTTCTGGCTGACATTTATGAATTGCCTTCACAGGAGCCTGGCTTGGGTTTATCGAGCACAGATAACAGAATAACCTTAAATATGAACTACAAATATAAACGCTGTCGTTGGTGTGCTCCTTAGGATTTTGTGCCAAAATATGGAAAACTACATGCACTGCTAACAGAAGGATGATGGCCTGCTTGATACCTTGCTTTACATTCCTGTTGGGATCTGAAAGGGATTTTCAAATACCACAGCTTGCAGAAGTCACAAGGAGGGTTGTTTGGCCTTTCTGCTGCAAATTTGCCTTTGCTTTCACACCTACTTGAGGGCACTGAGGCTCCACCACTGTCCAGAAGGGATGGCAGGATCTGAGTTTTGTATCTTTATCCCATATCTAATTCTTCAATGAGTATAGATCCACATTCATATAGAGCACAGTCAGTCACTGTGGCGCAATATTCACATCACCTCACTAACAAAGGGTTCTGTGGGTGTTCAGAGAAGCCTCAGTAGAGGAAAGTAGATCAGGTACACAAAGTGGTGAAAATATTCTCCAGGTTACATATCATTAAAGCTTTTCAGAAATCAGTCTGTCTGCTGTAATTGTATATTCTCTCACAAGAGGTTTGACCGCTGAATTCAGATTTTATGTTCAGCATCATAAATTTCTTGCTAAGCCTTAGGCAGAAATTTTTCTTACAGAAGTATGATTTCTGTTGTAGATGAACACTGGAACATTAAAGACTCATTTTGTAATGAACATGCTTGCCTTGAAAACAAACTCATTTTTAAGAGCTTCTTCTCTAAATGTGTAAGGCAGACTCTCTCCTGCTTGTGACTCTTCTTATCTAGTTCTCTCCTTCAGGAGCAAGAAAAGAAAATATGAAACAACTTCTCTCTGTTAAAGCACCTTTTCCTTCTTGTTGCTTCTTTTCTTTTTCTTCCATATATTTCCAGTTAATATTTCAAGTGTAGCAGGGTGCTCATTCCTTGCCATACTTTACCACAGATGGACAGAACAGAGGTTTGTTTTAGTGCTGAAAACAGACATTCTAGTAACTACTGCTACTACCTGCACTTAGGAGACCTCCTTAGCTTACCTGTACATTTCTTTCATGGCAGATAGGCTGAAAATTGCTAGTCAGGAAGCCCACCAAAAGTGATGGTTTGGCTCCTTTTTTTAATTTTAAAAAGAAAAGGCTTCTTTTCCTTAAATTGTTACTGATTTTTTTATTCTGTCTGGCCAACAATATGAACCCTAGTATCAATTTAAACTTGATTTCAACTGTGAATTATGAGATTTTAATTAGATGAGGTGGTTGTAAACTGCTGGTTTTTTCCTGCAATGGAAAGTGGTGCTTAAATGAAACCATTAAAGCAGGCTACTTCCAGCTCCATTGTACCAGGGAAAGCTTTCCAAGCACAGCACATTGTGTTTAGTATCACTTTAGAATTCTATAAATCTTTGATCAGCTTTTATTTAATCTTTGTCTAAATTGGAAGATAGCAATGGTCCCTTAAGATTTTGTATGGAGTTGAATGAAATTTAATAAGGCGCCTGACAGTTACTTGATTGTGATTCGTAGCATTTTCATTTTACAGACTTAAGCAATACTGACCTCAAAAGGACTGTCATTCAGACTAGGTGGAGGGTGGGGAAATCAAATATTTTATTCTTCTTTGTTCCAGTCCTTTTTACTTGATAAGCCCTTAATAAAAGTAAGAATGAAGTCCTTGCCAATTCCTAGACCAATTCTCTATTCAGAGACAGCAGATTCATTTCTGGAACATTTTTAGAGTGAGAAATGCAAAACAAGACAACATCAAAATGGCTTTCACATTGACAACCTTGACAGACTGTATGAATCTGGAGCAGAGAGGAGCTAGGACATGGATGACATGGGCTGCTTCTCAGGGGACCACCTGGTGAATTTTGCAGGTCCCCAGAGCAGCCCCTTGTTACCCTGAGCTGCAGGAGGTCCTGCTGCCCACTCAGGCAGAAACTCTGTGTTTTGAAACCATGCACCCAATTATTTCAGGCTGCTGCACAGCACAGAGGGCTGAGAGAATGAGCCCATCTCTGCAAAGTTTCTGTTTCTGGCTCTCAGAGCTGCCTCTCTCCCAGGCCCATGGAGATGCCATCTCCATTATTTAAGCACAATTGCATTAGTGACGAGCTGCTTCCCTCAATTAGTTTTGACACGAGGTAATTTTATGGCTCCAAGTATACTTATCTTTGACTCCTGATGGATTTTCCTATGTCCTTGTTTACTATGTAAACCACCTTTTCTTTTCTCTTTACGTTTGCTCAGTGTTTCAATTTTAATCACAGTTATGTATTATTGTTTCTTATTTGCATTACACTAATGGCTAAATGTCAAGGCCCCATTGCATTACACACAATGAAATATATTAACTATCTTTTTAAATCATTGACATACTGCTGCTATGTCACTGTGCTTACGAGAGTTTGTTTCAATAACAATGAACTGTTTATTTTCTATTTGCAAGTGAAAAAATCAAGGAGCAAGAAGAATGAAAAGTGAGTGGAAATAGCTGGTTTTAAACAGAGATTTAATTGGAGTCAGTAACTGAGTACTTGATATTGTGTTGGCTTGAAATAGATGAACTTCACTGGATATCATGAGCAAATGTAAGGATCTTTATGAGGCAAAAGTACTGCAGGAGCAAAAAAACTGGCATATGGCCCAAATTTTTGCTGCTCCAGTACCCAGTCTCTGCCAGTAGCTGCTCTGGAAGGATGACAGACAGATAACCTGCCCTGCAGAATTCCCACTCTGGTCTCTAAGAGTAGTCAACTTAAACTAATGAGGGGTAATATCTTTTACAAAACCCATGCTTGGGAGGTGATTCTGGCATGCTGCACAAAGGAGGAGCTTTACAGAAATATTTGGACAGGTTATTTACATCTGTTTGTCTGTATTTCTGTGTATCCTGTGCTGCTTGTGTGAGAGCGTGGGAGGCAGAAAAACAGAGTATCAGTATGCAATTCTGGCAATATGCTTCCCATTTAGGGAAGTGTTTCTCTTACTGCTAACTTCAATAACATGAAGAGCTCTATTCAGCTCAGTTTGACCTCTCCTATAGTCAGGACAGTGCCCAAGGACCATCATCAGATGCTTTTTGTGTATACTTGGAATAGCCACTTATCTGACAGAGAGTCTGAGTTTAAAAAGGGAACTGGACACTTCTAGATGGGGTTTTTTTTACTGCTCTTAAGTGGCAGTAAATAAGGGTAAGTTAAAAGGAAACATTTCTAAAGTGCCAACTGACCTCCTTTCCATTATTCTGCTCTACATACCTCTGGATCTTTGGGAATCTAGAGCTCTGGAACTAACAGTGAGAAATAGTAACACAACAGAGATTAGAATCACAGAATAATTTAGGCTGGACAAGACCTTTGTGATCATCAAGTGCAATGATTGATCCAGCACCATGTTCACCATCAAATCATGTCCTCAAGGGCCATATCCACATGTTTTTTAATCTCTTCTAGAGATGGTGACTCCACCACTGTGACCGTGTTCACAGGGGTCTTAGGATGAGGGAAGAGACAAGGATCTGATTATTTTATGATATATATTATATTAAAACTATACTAAAAGAATAGAAGAAAGGATTTCATCAGAAGGCTAGCTAAGCTAAGAATAGAAAAAGAAGAATGATAACAAAAGCTTGTGTCTGGGACAGAGAGTCTGAGCCAGCTGACTGTGATTGGCCATTAATTAGAAACAACCCCATGAGACCAATCACAGATGCACCTGTTGCATTCCACAGCAGCAGATAACCATTGTTTGCATTTTGTTCCTGAGGCCTCTCAGCTTCTCAGGAGAAAAAAATCCCAAGGAAAGGCTTTTTCAGAAAATATCATGGCTACAGGCTGTGACCCTGGGCAGGTGGGTTGGTACCAAACCCATCTGCAGGCTCACAGCTGGTCTGTATTTGGGACAGTGGTTCCAACTGATCCACAAGTTTTTTAAAAGCCCCAAAATCAAGATTTTACTTTCTATTTCAGTGAGGAGACAACCTAATAGTGACATTCAGCAATGTGTGGAGGCTTGCTGCACTTTATAAGAACATTCACTCAGTAGTAAGTCAAAGGAACACAAATGCTCACTGGTACCATGTCTTGCAAGGTTGTTCTTCTCCTTTAGGGGTCTATTCCTGAAAAAAAAAAGTGATTCTACTTATCTGATATTTTGAATTAATATATTTACAGACCATCCCATTTTTAATTTAATTCAGAAGTCCCAGTGTTCTGGAAAGTGCACCAGCTCTCCTTTTCAGCAGCGTTGTTTCAGAACTGATTGTTCAGGTGTGTTCCTCACTCAGAGAGACTCTGCATCAAATCTGTAAATATGCACAGCTGATTGCCAATAGCATTAATGGGAGCTGCACCTGTATTCATAGGAGAGAACAGAAATTGTGCCTTCAGGTTTGCTATTTCTTAACAACAGCAATGATGCTTCGAGGGCAGTATTACTTTAAGAACAGAGCCCATTTAATTTGCTTGGACTTTGAAATCTTCTGGTAGAGAGTAATTGCCTGACACACAGCTCCTAGGAGGTGAATTTAAATGAAATACATTTTCCAAGCTGCAAAGCAAAATTACTAAATGCCTGATTAGAAGATCTGTGTCACTAGTACTGCTTCATTATGAGGAGTCTCTTAAAAATTTCATATCAACACTTGCCTTTCACAGTCCACAGCCTGGTGCCTATTAAGGCATGGAACAAACTAAATCTTCTTGTCTGACATGGAATGGGGCAGAGATCAGTACTGACCCGTGTTTGGATCACCAGGAAGCTCCATGGAAGAGAACAAATCCCTGGCATGGCCCTGGAAAAGCACTGCATGCACCTCCTGCAGGGTGCATGGCTGAGCTGCCCTTTCCAGGGCTCTGCTGGAATATTCTGTTCAACAACCAGTGTTTGGTTTTTTCTTTCCCCTAAAAAGGCAAGATATAAAAGACTACAACTTTACAATTTTCAAATAAATGAGATAAAAAAGTGGCCAAACACAAACTGTAAATGAGGAAAGGATTTCTGCACAGGAAAACTGCACTAGTCATCAGGAACATCTCTTAAGAGACATGGAGGATTTCTCTTATTTATTCTTCCTTTTCATTTATCCTTCCTTTTCATTTAGTCTTCCTATTCTTTTATTTTCATTGTGGTGTACCAAGCAAATGGTTGTGTCCTTGAATGGTTATTCTTGAGTTAAGCCTCCAAATTTCAGACATATAAAGCCAGGAAAAAGTCTAAGGCTTGATGCATCATCACACTTATGTCTGTTTAAGTTAGTGATAATCAAGGATGCCCCAAATTCAGGATTATGAATTAATAATTAAGCTCACACCATTTCAGAGGTTAACCACTTAGAATTTAGGTTGAATTCCTCTTCTAATAGAGTTTTCAAGGCTAAAGAGTTGCAGTCAACTAGTGAAATTGCAAATGAAGTGTTAATTGATTTAACTTTATAAAAATAATATTTTAGCAATCAAATTACCATGATTTTTCTCTCTCTAGCTGTGTTAATTTATAGTAAAGAAAGAGCTGTTTAGGACATGTACAATTCATATACTTAATTTCTGATAATCTCTAAAGAATCTCAGTTGTGTTCAGTGCATATATTTTGACTGAAAACTGGCTAATTAAGATTGCTATGCCTGAATACATTTCCTCATTTTCTTCTGAATTTTTTTCAGTAGAGGAAAAGGGAGCTGTGCTATCAGAATGCAGTAGGGGTTTTTTTCCTATAGTGTTGCACAGTTTTTTTATAATGTGACATTATACAGCAGCCTCATTATATTCAACTCAACAATGTGTTGCTCAGCCATGAGCTTGATGGCTTCATGGAGCATGGGGTGAGTTCAATTCCTCCTTCTAAAGGAGATGCATCTTGCTTCACTGCTTATTTTCTGAACTTTAAAAGATGCAACTTTACAAAATATTCTACAGCTCCTACTCAGGGGGAATAGAAAGTGGCTCAGTGACAGACTGCAGTGAAGGCCATTATGAGGAGAGCCACGCTGTTCTGGGTTAGAGAACACCTCTACCTTCTTTAACCTTCCCTTGTCTTCATTTCTGGAATGAATAGCTCCTAAAACCTCTGATATTTAAATCTCAAAGCAGTGCTGCTCACACTGCACTGGCTTTCTTCTCTGTTTTGTCTCCCATCATGACCACATGTCCTTTTGCTGTTAAATTTCCCCATATTGGCTCATCCCCATTGAAGGGCATTATTAGTTAAACTTCAAACCACACACTGAGCTTGTTACTCCTGCTTGCTTGTGATTGCAGCTCCTTCTCCAGAATCTCAGAGGTGTCTTGTGCCCAGCACACAGCCTGGTGGGATCCTCGTGCTGGGAGGGGACAGCTGGAAAAATGAGGCAAGTTCACATTGCCTGGCTCTGGCAGGTTGAAAATGAGCTGCAGTGACACTGATAGAAGTGACATGAGAAGAAGGTTGAGCCAAATTTACTATCATGCCCAAAACACAGAAGTTCCCAAAAATATATATTTGTGGTTGGAACATACACTTTCACATTCTGAAATTTTTACTGAAGACAGAAATTTCTCTGTGTGTGAAGAATGTTAGAGTTGTTTTTTTGCCTGTTCATTTTAAAGGCTGGGAAGAAGTTCACCAGAAGCAGTGGGCCAGGGGACTGCAGTGTCTCTGGCTTTCCCTGCCTCACTCTGCTCACAAGGACACCACCAAGCCACTTAAATCCTCACAGGATCTGTTGTCTTCCCAAAGGCAGTTTCCATTGTTGAAGGAATGAAAACTCAAAGAGGATATAAAGCAGCTTCATTTAACAGCATTCTAATTCCTAAATTTCCTTAGAGAATGACAGCATTTATCAAAACTGCTTCAGTGTTGTTTCTCTTCTGTGTTTTTCAAGGCAGGGTAATGCTTTCCTTGCAAAGTGCATAACGACAGATCATTATTTGTATTTAAAACAACAAAATAATTTATTTCCAGCTTGGCAATGCTACAGGTTTTTTTAATGCTGTTCTGCCTTTGATGAGGAAATTGTCAGCTGAGGAGGGATTTGGAAAGCAGTCTTTGTGCATTAAAAAGTGGGGGCTTGTTTATGGGCCTCCAGACACCTCTAAGAAACCCTTCAATGAGTAAATCTGTTAAGTCAGTGAGAAAAATCATGAAGTGAGGTTCTATTAAGCATGGATACAGGTGTCAGAATTTACCCCTGCAGGAAATCCAGATACTCTGAGGGAAATACTTGAGTTAAACTCTTTATCATATCCTAAGGTTTATCAGCAATTTTTCTGGTATTACAGGCTTGGTAGAATTCTTCACTGCTAAGTGTTCCTACAGTTCCCATAACCATTTACTGTGAGACTTGTCAGATAGAAAGCTCTGACCTGTAGGTGCAGGGAGCCCTATTTCCTGTAGCTTTTTTGTATATGCTGATTTTTGTCAGCCATCCACAGTCCATATTTCCTTGGGATGCCTTTCCTGTGTGCCACAGCTCAGGAGCAGCAGAGATGGCAGTGCTGGTGCACGATGTGGGAACAGTTTGGGACAGGCCTTAAACGCCTGGTGGGCTTTGTGAGAGCTTCAGAAAAGCTGGAAGTGTACACACAACTCCAGGCTTGTGTAGTTTTAATTAATATTTGTCATAACCATTGCTGCGTCTGTGCATTTCTGAGGCAACTCTGTCTAATGCAGGAAAAATATCCTGTGAAGAGACCTGCTTATTTCTGCTGTCAGATGTCAGCTTGTCTCAGGATTCTGTTGGTCAGAGTGACCCCAAAATGTGTTAGAAAGTCTCTTTCCCCAGCCCAGCAGTTGAGGAAGGAGTCAGAGCTCTTCATTTCTCGGTCTCAAGGTTGTTTATTGTTTCTTATCTATAAAATTCTTTCTCCTGTCCAGCCAAGGTCCGTCCAGCAGGACAGTTCCAGGCACTCTGCCTGCTCCCAGGGCAGTGTTATCTTTTTATACTGAAAACTACATGTACAATGTTTACAATTACTGCCCAATACCTATCACCTATGTTAGACAGTGAGTTTCTACCTTATACCAGTCTAAAAGTGCCAACATCACAGCAGAAGATGGAGGCCAAGAAGAAGAAGAAGAAGGAGAAAGGCTGGACATGCCCAGATTCCTCCATCTTGCCCCCTGAACCCCCATTCTAAAAACTCCAAAATCGACTTTTCCACCCCGTGACAAACTATTATTCTACTTAGACCTTTTGTGGCTTGCAGATCCTCATATAAGGTTGGTCATTTTTCCATGGGTCATAATCAAAGGCACAGGGGTCTTGGGCTCTGTGCCAGGGTCTCTGAGCCCCCTGGCAGGGGTTGGAGCCATCCAGGACAGCCAGAGAGATGCCCTGAATTCCAACAGGCATGCACAAGCCTCGTTTTCTCCCTGTCAGTAGAATACATTTGCCTGAGCTGTTGCTGTGAATTTGGCACAAGTATTCATAAGAAAGGGTCTTTTTTAGGGTTATCTCTTGGGTATATCCTGTCATACACAAACTTAAATCTCTTTAGGACTGTTTCTAAACCACCTGGTTTACACTGCTGCTATTCCTGTGTAATCAGCAGGACTTACCCAGGAGCAGTGACTGAGAATTCATCCTTTGTTCACAGAACATTCATGGTCAGAATTTAGGACTTTTGAAAACTTCAGTGTGTTGAAGTGCATTAATACTCCTGAGGGTTTCACAGTAATGAGAGAAATGCTTGCATTTCCTTTGTTTTAAAGTAATCCACATAACCACAGTCCATGTTTTACAAGAAGTCATTTGGAATTTAATATCAGTACTTTTATGCCTAATTACTGAACTGATTGGAAATATTTAAGGCTGCTTCATGACAGGGCATCTTCCAGTATCTAATATGACAGGGTCTAGCTCAGAAAACTGAAATAGTTTTTAAACTGCCTTTAAAATTTTTAAAAAGAGCAATTATCCCAGAAATTGTGATTTCAAAGGCAAATCTAATTTTAAATCTGCTATATGTTCAGTTTGAAGTCTCTCAATAAGTTTCATTAGTGACTATACTCTCAGGAAACATGTCTTGAGACAAGATACTAAACTTGAAGGACCATTGTTCTGTGAAATACAGCAATACAGTGTTCACTGATATATATCAAGAGAATAATAGAAGATCATGTCATTTGCTTTCTCTCTGTTCTCAACTTGAGGGGAAAAATTAGGTCCAAGCTACCACAGATCAGTTACCCAACCCTTAGAGGAGACTTGGTAATTAAATTAGTATCTCAGATGCTATTTTGTTCAATATATTTCTGCTTTTATTCCCCGATCTTTCAATCTGCCATTAAGTATTTAAGGCTATTTTAAGACTCTACTTTGAAAATCTAAGACGATTTCTTTTATAAATTATGTTAAGCACCCAGAGAGAGCACAGGAGCTGTGGAGAGAATGGGACATGTTATTTCTGAGAATGTCAAAGGGACTGAAACCCACTCCTGATACTAATTCTTCTTTCACAGCACATCTCCATTTTATATTTCATCTGTACAATGCCTTCAAGTAACACCTCTCTGATGGAGGGATGCAGTGGGAAAGCTGCAAAGATGACCTGATTATTCACAGAATGCTATGAAACGCTGAGCATCTCCCAGATTTATCATTAAAAACTCAGCACTACTGCAGTCCAATATTCATAACAACAGCTACTCTGAGTATTGCCCTCACTGGCACTGACCTGGGAGTGCCACACTCCAGGATGTGGCTTTTTAACAAAAAAGAGTGTGCATGGTGACTTTGCAGCCCATCACAGCCAGCTCTGCATTTACTGAGCAGCTGGCTGCTCTTCTGAAAATTGACTTTTCTGCATTTAATCTGCTCGCCAAGAAGCAAACCCTGACCAAGGGAATCAGGTGATGTCATCTGAAAGCAAAAGGCTCTGGCTGTGCTGGAGGGAAGATTTCTGCTCCCAGCAGTGATTCTGGAGAGCCAAGGGCTCAGCTCCTGTCGCTGCTGGCTGGGCAAGGCATGAGAGGGCAGCACAGGATGGGCCAGGAACAAAACCAGAGCTCCTGAGCCACGGGCATCCCAGAGGATGAAATCACTGCTGCACACACCCAGGGAAAACCCAGATGTCTCTCTTTGCACAGAGATATCTTCTTCTGTCTACATTTTATCTGAGCTGTGGGGAAGGGCATGAGCAAGCCTCTTCCTTTGCACATTATCAGGGATTTAAAGACTGTTTCTGTTCTGCTCACATCTCCTTCCCTGTCTTCCACCTTTTTGGGCAAAGCTGATGCTCAATGCATATAAAATATATTCATTACCCTTTTATTTGTTGGTTTGCATTATTTTGAAGAGTGGCCCAGCATCCCATGGACAATAGAACTATGAACAATACGACTGTGTGCTGAAGATTTAAAGCATTTCATCATTAATTAAAATTTTGTACTCTCTCTCTTAGAACCCCATCCTTATAATCCTAACATAGCACAACATGAAGCAGATTTAGTTAGGAAAAAAAAAATATTCTGGTACTGCTATCTCTTGCCCCTCTAACACATGATTAATTACCCACCTTGTTCAGGTTGTAGAAATATAAGTCCTGTTAAAATCATGTCCTTTTCTCCACCCCTGTGAGTGCCCCATGGAAATCAGGTGAGCAGAATGGATCTCTCTATAGTCCTATGGACCTTTAAACTCAGAACTAGTGACTTTGAAAGGGTTGTTAGGGACAGGAGACTTCCTGACCTGATCCAATTCCAGGGTCAGCCCAGCAGTACTTCCAACTACATTTTCAATTTTATCTTATTTTTTAATCTGAAAGTTCAGTGAAAATTCAAGCTTCCATGCTTCACATAGAGCTTTAAACCTTGACAGATTCTCTTTTTGACAACTGTGAAAACCCTATTTCCCTGTCTTGGAGATTCCATGTAACAAATCCATCATCATTTCCCTCTGCCTCTCTGGCCCTGGTTGAACAGAGTCAGGATTTCTTGTTTGCAGCATGTTTCTCACCTGTAAAGTAAATCATAGCTACAGGGGCTTTACATGAGTAACCAGAGCACTTGAATACTTAATTCTAAATGTATACTCTGGCAAATGAAGGAAACTATTACCCTGGAACAGCACACTTCAAACATTAATCATAATTATTAATCACACAAAAATTTTGAGGAACTTGAATATAAGTCCAGGCCTATAGCAATTGTCATATTAGCACATATTCAGTGCATACAGCAAAGTAGTTACATGAAATTATTCTGCAACAAATAAGTGTTTTGCAGTCTGATTTAATTTAGTTTCATGGCATCAAGTCATTCTGATTTTTTTTTTAAACATTATAATAAAAATGAGTAGTTTTGAGGTTATAGAAATCTCACTCTCTTTCTGAATTGCCTGAGAAGGTCTTTGCTGGAAGTTAACTGACAATTACAGATTCTTAGGATTTCTATAGTTCTTGAATGTGTTTGTTATATACCATTAGTCACCAGGTGAAGCCCGTCAGTAATGGCAATACCCTTCAGCAATAGCTGGGGAGAATTTAACACTGATTGATGGCAGGTCACCTGGAATTGGTTGGCAGAATTTCCAATTTTCTGTTGGGAAATTGCTTATTTCTTGAAGTCTATTCCCATTTTTACAAGTGGACAGCCAGCTGAGATTATACATTATTATGTGTCTAACTATAAAATTGTGATGGATGGTGTCACACATTTGAAGAGAGAGTTAAACATTTCATTTAGGGCTGGTTTTAAGAAAAAGGCCAAGTAACTTTAAAATATAAACTGCAACCTACCTTTGGCTTTTATTTGTTCATCTAGAATCAGAGCAGGAGTGTTGCACTTTAACTAGTTTTAAACAAAGAGTTACTTGCTTTGTTTTCATTCTTATTAAGTATTCAAAGGGTTATGATATCTCTGTTGTAAACAGATTTTCCGTTCCTAGGGCTTGTCCAGGGACTGACTGATGGAGCAGATTAATGTTTTATTTCTACTTTTGGGACCTCGGTTAAAATTCTGGCAAAACTGCATTGACAGAAAATCAAAGGCCATTCAGCAAAGCCTTTCTACAGCTCCTCTTCTAAATCATGAGGGAGGGCAGCCAAAAACAGCCAGGCATTTCCTGTTTCCAAGGGGATTCTGATAAAAGCCAGCACAGACTTAGCATACAATGTGTATTATCTCCTTGAAACCTGGCTGAATTGTCTGGGAACAAAGGACCCACGCCCTGCCACCATCCAAAGGGAAAGGGTGACCCGAGGAATAAAAGCTGCAGCTGTAACTCACACAAGATATATATTTATGACAGTCTCAAAATAGAAACAAAAGGAAAGGACTGTGTGCTGAAGATTTAAAGCCAAATTTTTGTAAGACTGGCATCACTAAAATGAAGCTGCCTGTGTGGAGAGCTCAGAGCTCTTTGCTACGTGCCCAGGTCCCCAGACTGTGACAGCAAAAGCAAAGGGCCTTCACTGGAGATGTAAGGCAAGAAAGGTTTGACTTGGCAGCTCTTCAGAGCGAGCCTTTGAGGGTAACAGCAGTTAGACATCTCACCACCTTGTTTACCTTCACTTGTTGAGAATTGCACAATATTCACAGAACACTCTTGAGTTGGAAGGGACCCACAAGGATCATTGAATGAGATTTCTTATACCTCCTTTCTGACTTATTTAAGCTGGATTTCTTTCCTATACTGTGAGACAGCTTAAGCAAGATGGGGTTGGGAGGAGCCTCCCCCGTTTTTCAGCAGCCTTGCCTTTGTCACTGGGGTTTCTGGAAGGAAACAGAGGCTGGATTGCAGCCACTCTGACAGGAGCTCTCTCACTTCTTGCAGTGTGTTAATTACTGGGCTGAGTTTGAACCACCTCTCCTTTGACAAATAAATGATTATTACAAGGTAATTCTGTACCATTCCATCCCCTGCTGGTTTATGGGCTGCATATTCTCAATCTGCCACCAGGTTCCAGAGCCTCAGAGGGTTTGGGGCTCCTTGCTGGTGGAAGGCAGTGAGGAGTGGGCACAGCAGAGTGCAGAGAGGAACAGTCCCTGATGGCTTTAGGTAACTACAGGCAGCATTGCTTCTTGCTCCCATAGCAAAAAAAAAAATAAATTTTTTTTAAATTTTAAATTGCTTTAAATTTCCCTTTGAGTATTTAACACCTTGCCTGGGGTGTGTCCTCACTCCAAGGTCATGGACTCGCATCTCAGTCCAGCCCTTTAACTAGGGGGCTGCCAGGGGGGCAGCAATGGCCACTCAAGGTGGCCTCGTGGCCACACGAGACCTCCCCTTTGTGAACTTCAGTGCTGTTAAAATTTGGCCCTACAAGAAATCAGAGATAAAGGAAGTTTTTTAGAAGCTAGTTCAAGCATGCAAGAAAATCCCCGTAGAAGATAGGAATTGGCAGCACTACTTCAGAGGCTTTCATATTCCAAAATTTAATTAGATCTGCTCACCTAGAACTGTTGGAAATATGTTTACTGCTTTTAGATCTTTCTGTCTTATGAATTCCTATTATGAAGAAGCTATTAAATATCACACAGTGTCAGATTCAGAAGTCTATCCTACTAGGAGCAGCCAAATGTATTATTTACTGTTTGTCTCAAATTATACTTATTTTATTTATTGCACAAACAAATAGTGTGGTTTTATTTTTCCTTGAACTAAAAATGCATTTAGGACCTGTCTTTATTTTCAGTGTACTCATTTACACTATATATTATCTAATTTTGTTATATTGAAAACTAACTGATCCAGAATTGTTTTGTATGCTTAAGCTAGAAACTAAACAACATCCTAATTATTATTTTTAATCCCCAGAAAGTATAAAAAACTAAACACGTTGCTGCAACACTTGGAATCATAGAAGCATTGCTTTATTTTCTCAGACCTAAAAGCCAATACTTGCATAACTATTTGATGCTTTTTATCAGAAGCATTGATGCACATCAGTGAGAACTTTCTACCACCTTGAAAATGACTTTTAGAATATTTCATTAGCAGACTGTCTTTCAGAACTCAAGTTGACATTCATGTTTCTTCACACCAGTCTTTCATCCACAAAACTCTTTGTTCTGCTGAACAGTTTCGAGACAATATGGGCAATCAAAAAAGCAAAGGCTTATGACCTATCTGCATCTTCCATTCCAACATTTGATCAGTCTTATTCAAATCTCATCTTTTAATACTCCTTTGAGAACTTTCTGAGGATTTTATTTCCTTTCTTTCATTATGATTATATTATTTCAAAAACTTCAAACTTAATGAAATGGTAGCTCTCTATAAAGTGAGAGGCGGACGCCATTGGTGGCTACACATTTATCCATTTTCATCTCTTTCAATAGCCTACGTGGAGAGAATCTGAAACCCAAAATCGTGGGGAATGGCTTTTAGATGTACATTTTGCATTCTGGAACATATGTGGCTATCTTGCAGTTCTACATTTTTCTGAAAAATAAAAGCACTGGAGGAAGTGGCTTAGGAGTTGTAGGGAAGTAGAAATCTGCCTGAGACCCACGAAATCCAACAATTTTTGTATTTAGAAAGACAAAAGTCTTTAATACCAATCAATTGCTTTTCCTTAAATAACATGGCATTTCTTCAGACTTCAGCACTTCCTGCTCTGCCAGCTGCCTGCACGTCCCTGTGTGGCCAAGGGGGAAGTTGTGCCTTCCAAGGGGATTCCTGGATGCACAGGTGTGGGAAATGGATTTGTAGAAAATTCTTAAAATTTGATAGAAAGTTTACATAGAGAAGTGAATGTGTGAATGAATTCTCAAACCAAAAAGAAAAGCCAGGAAACTTAAGGGAGACTTTATTCCTTGCCTCCCCCTTCCCCTTGTGTATTTGTATGTAAACTCTGAGATAAGAAATGTTGACTTAGAAATGCTATGGAAGAGGATAGACAGTGTTGAGAGTAAAATTGAATTAGAAGTAAGTTTTAAAGGATGGTTTTGTAAATAAGACTAGATATTTTGGAGAAATAGAATTATGAAAGATGTATAGTAGTAGGATTTATGAGGGGTAGTTTTAGATGACTGGTTTTAAGGTATTCATAACATAGTGTAGTAAAAATTGATAGGCTAAGAAATGCTTATAGTGTATAGGAAATACTTGGCTTCTGATTGTGATGGTGTGAATTATAACATCTGTATTGTCTCACCCTTCTCATGAGACTGAAAATGGAATAAAAGATTTTAAAACCCCTCTTAGCTGCCCATTTCTGAATCACAAAAGGGTTTAATCCAACACACAGAGACTTTGTGCCAGCACAAATAGAGGCTTCACTCACACATTCACCTCTCAAAAAAAAAGCTGGAGAAGCAAAATGTGTGGCTGGTTTAGGAACCCAAAGCTGAAAAACAAACACACACACACACACTGGAATTAAGGCTGCTTTGGGGCTCTTGGTTTCCCTCCTTGTGTGCAGATCATCCTGATTCTACAGCAATAACAGCTGAGCACCGTTCTTTCCACCACTGCTCTGAAAAATGAAGTCATTACAGTGTTGATATTAAATTTTGCATAAGAAAGTTACTTCTCTGGAGTTTAGGAGGGGTTTGGCTCCTGTGCCAAGAGGCAGTGCTTTATTTGTGTCTGTCATACATAACTGGGCCAGGTTCTCACCTGGTGAAAATTTATG
>NW_005054716.1:76422-92685 GCF_000277835.1 Geospiza fortis | reverse complement strand
CCATCACATATTCACACAAGCTTTATCAGCAACTTCCTTTTTTTGTCCCTTAGATTTTATCCTGAAATGGAAACAAAAAATTTATGTTCAGTGTCGGACAGAAAAAGTTTTATGTGCCACAGTAGTTCAGCTGCTGATGAGAGGGATCTTCTTTGTCAATAGTTGCATTTCACTACCAGGTAAAATCTCTTTTGTTAGCAAGCAGATAAAGTCTGCTTTGGCAGTATCAGTGCTCCTCTGCAGGTAAAATCTTCTCCATCAGCAACTATACTTTCCACTCAGATTTAATTTTCTCTATCAGAAGTTGCCCCTCTGGGGCAAAACTTCAGAAGCTATTTCACAAAGCTCTTGCTCCTATTGACACAATATATTGTAAACATTAAAACATTTATTAAATTCTATAAAACTAATTCTCCAAAATATTTTTAAATTAAACATTTAAGCTTCTGCCTGTATTTTTCTTATGTCAAACTTCCAAAGCCAGGAAACTTAAGGGAGACTTTATTCCTTGCCTCCCCCTTGCCCTTGCCCCAAACACACATTTTATCTTTGCTGCAACTGCATTTATCACAGATGCTATTGGATATATCTGTTTTTTTCTTTATAAGTATTGCCTAAAGAAGATTTCTTTCCATAATTTTGGACATCATTTTAGACTCCAAAATTAGGGTAGTAATAGGCTTAAATGTAGGTGAAAGAGCCCCTAGAACTGTAGCAGCTAATGGACTGACAAGCACTTGCACTGTCTTCAGTATATTAAACAGGCTAAACAAATTAAATGAATTACCACATCAGTGGCTCCCATGCTACTTGTGAGATAATAAATGCCATTTAAAGCAGTGTGTACACAACAATATGCAATCTGAACAGGCATTGTTCTCTGTGATCCACGGGGCATTGCTGGGACAGCCAGCTTTGTTGTGCTGGGGAGCAGGAGGAACACTTCTCCAGATGCTGCAATTCCAGCTGGTGCTAACAATGCCAGCTCATGATCCTGTCAGTCTCTCCACTCGTTTCACCTGCAAGGTGTCCAGCTGCTGGTGATGGAGTTTGTCAGACTGCAGTCTGCTGTGCATTTGGAGTGGTGTCAGGGGCCATGGGGGTCCTGAAAATTCCTTTTGCAGAGGAGGAAATGCTCCTGCTGCCCCTACAGAGGTAAGGACCCTATGGGCAGCCATCACCACAGAGTTGACAATAACAACTGCAGCCTGAGCTCTTCAGAATTAAACCCTCTGGGTAATGTATGGCCCACAGTGTGCAATGTGTAATGCTCAGGGTTCAAACTCCTCTAATGAATTTAACCTCCCGTGGCCAGGGGCCATGGGGCAGTGCCTGCTCTTGAGGCTGCCAGCTCTTTAATAAACAAGCAAACAAAAAGAATCTGCAAACCAAAAAGAAGCAGAAAATTACTTTTCCGCTGAGTTACTTGGGTTAAAGTAATTTCTCACTGCTTGGATCCTCAAGGACGTTCTGAAGAAAATATATTTGGAAGCCAGTCCTCACTGTAAAAGATTATATAGGTCAATTGTTTTCCTCCAAATCTCTTTTATATGGATATGATTCCTTTCATTTGTGGACTGAAGAGAAGCTGCAGAAATCCCTTCTTTCTTGAGTAAATGAAAAAAAACACCTATAAATATTCTTTTCTAAGTCCTTCTAAGAAACTTGTGGAGGAGTTGTTACTTCTACACTTTTGAACTCTGAAAAAATAGTGTTCTGTTTTCTTTGGTTTAATTTCATAAAAATACTGCTCCTCTTTCTTGCATGAGCAAACCTTTCCCTATTAAACAGCATTTAGGGGTTCCTAGTGGACAGTTTAGCCTGGGAACTGTGGGATTTACAGTTTTCCACTGGTTCAGGTCATGCAATCTCACATCAGCATCTCATATTATGTCATCATCAATATATTTTTTCTTTACTTGGTAATAAGCTCAGCCTTTATTACTTCATCTAGACTGTTAGAAAATTGTTAGCCCTTGTTGTTATCCTGCAGAAAATTCCAGCAGGAGGAAGTGTTCTAGGCAATGCTATCCCAGGAGCAAGAGTAAACAGGCTTGGCCCAGGAGAGCAGAGCCTTCTGAAATACTCAGGGTCAGTACAGCCTCTCTAAACTACTCAGAGATTTCCCCATCCTAAAAAACTGAGTTTCACCAAAAAACCCACTGTGTTCATAGGAGAAAGGGGAAGGGAAGGGAAGGGAAGGGAAGGGAAGGGAAGGGAAGGGAAGGGAAGGGAAGGGAAGGGAAGGGAAGGGAAGGGAAGGGATTTCCAGCAGTTACCTCCTGTCTGTAACTTGCTCGTGGATGATGAACAGTCCAGATTTGCAAACAAAACGAGCTGGAGAGGCTTTGCCCCCTGCCTAAAAGCTAAAACTGAGCCTGTTGTGATCAGAACCTGCAAAAGTGAACAAGAGCTGGCAGCACTGAAGGGAACTGAGCAGCTGCTGCTGGGGGTGGCACCTCCTCACAAACCTCACAATGGAAAATCACTGGTTACACAGAACAGAACAGCAATGTGAAATATTGATAAAGACATTAGGGAATAACAATGGAATACTTGAAAAACTAAATGAGTCTGTTGTCCCAAGTGTATTATCATTTAACAAGCTTATTAAATATCACTATTTTAACAATTAATAGAAACCTGTCTAGCTGTAGGCCATTTTGATAGCTGTTAATTAAGTATCTACAAATTCCTTACAAAGTCCATGTGCTACTAAGAATGAGATTAAGCATTTCTTGCTTATGTAATTTTGAGGTAATTATAAGACTATTAGATTTATCTTCTAAATACTCAGTAAGTTCTCTTTTAACAATCATCTTATATTTAATTAAAAAGCAGTATCTGGCTTGCTAAATTTGAATTAAATGCTTGCTGGAGACACTAAATTGAAGTGTTAGTAACATTTTACCAGTGAATAAAGAACTACACAGATATTTTCACAATACAGAATTGCTATCCAAAATGCAAATAGACAGGGATTTTCAAAGGCACTGACTTCCATGGGCTCTTTGGAATATTCTTGAAATTGAAAAGGATCCTGGCTTCTGCTGTGCTATTTCTTAAACAAAACCAAATTGTTAAAAATCATGCATGGAAGGCATGTGAAAAATTAATAGAAATAACTATTTCATTTTATAAAGGTGAGTAATGGAAGAACTCCCACAACTGAAGTTAATATTGTTTATGAATAGTCAGAAAATTTGTATTCTTTGGCCAATAAAAATGAAAAAAAAAGCCTCATTAATTTTTGTGTGCCTCAGAGAATATTGACAGTATTAGTATTATATGTGATGACATTTAAAAAATATATTTAAGGATCTAAAGATTAGTGGTTTCAACGTGTCTTATTCACAGTTAAATTATTTATTCTAAAGGCAGAATAAATTATTTCCAAATAATTTAAATCTTGGATTTGCACGTGACTTTATTTCTTTCCAAATAATTTAAATCTTGGATTTGCATGTGACTTTATTTCTTTCATGGCCCTATAGAGCACTGTCCATATTAAGACCTCTCTCCTGCCTCTTTTCCTTCACCAATCTGAATTTAAAAATCCATGTTAAGGGTTTGTTATTGGTTTTTTTCAAAAGAAAATGATGGCCTTGTACTCCCTGCTGTAAAAATGACACTTAAAAAGTACTGTGGAGAGAAATTACATTTTGCCCTTTGATTTCTCAAGAACCAGTAGTGGTAGGGACACTTACATTTTCTAAGAACGAGTTTTAATGTTTCAGTGCTACTCACAAGAAAATTCCCCGTCCATATATATTCATGACAAGTTCTTTGTGCACAGTCAGTGTCATGGAAAGTCACAGCATTTTTGAATATTAAGAAAAGGCTGAAGTGGGAGAACAGAGCACTAGAGAACTGTGATTTTTGAGTCACGGAAACTTGGGTGCTGAGAGGTGTCAAGAAATGGAAAACGAGGGCTGGAAATAACTCAGGAAGTCAGTCTCTCTCTTTGTCATCCTTGATAAATGCCTGCCCATCCTGTTTTATGCACCCCCAAAGGTGGAAGAACAAAGGGGATTTATTTCATCATCACTCCTCTGTCCTCACAGCACAATCCCTTCTCTGGGGTCCAGCCTGAGCCCTGCAGTGCAGCCAGAGCCCTCTGCTCCTTGTTTCCTCTCTCACAGATGTGCTTCCCCGGCTCTCTGCTGCTTCCACAGGGGAAGCTGTCACTCTGTCCTGCCTCACCCTTCTCGTCTCCAGAGTTCACTCCCTGTCACGTCACATGGACCCCCCAACAGGTAACAACTGGCATAGACTCCATGGATTTCCAGAAGGCTGATCAATTAATCTTTATTAAGAAACCCATTGCTCTTTTTTATAGTTCACTACAGCTGGAATTGATTGGTCCTTTAGTTAAAACACCATCACCATTGGCCAGTTAAGAAACCACCCTTTGGTAAACAAATCTCCATAACACATTGCACATGCTCACAACACCAGGTGCAGCAAGTTAAGATGAGAATTGTTTCTCATTCTTTTCTCTGAGCTTCTCACAGACTTCTCCCAGGCATCATTGTGGGAAAGGTGTGTGTTTCTCTCTGTGGCCAGAGAGCTGCTGCCACAATTCCATTTCCCTGCAAAGGGTTCTCTGCATTTCCAGCCATCCCTGGTGCTGTTGTTCCTGCCCTGCAGTGCCCAGAGCATCACTCCAGCTGCAGCCAGCACTGCTGGACAGCCCAGGGAGCCCTGCCCGTGCCTTGCAGCCTCTCCCCACCCTCCTGCAGCATCCCTTCCCCAGCAGCAGGTTGTTATTGACCCTCTGCAGATCCTGAGCCAGTTAACACACCTGGGTTTTCACAGGGCTTTCTCTCTGCTGGCAGGTTCCTGCCTTACTCTTCCTCCTGTTTGTGTGCAGAGCTTTGTTCTCACCCCCCAAAAATTGCACCTTGTTTGGAGCATTTCTCCAGCTTGTTATTGCCATTTGTATTGCTCCAGCAAATTAGCAGTCCCTCCCACCCCAGTTTTCAGTGCAAATTTAATGTCTCCTCCATTAACCAAGCCATTAATTTGGAATTATTTAATGCTACTGGATACAAAGCAGATTGCTATGGAGACTCACCTGAAATATCCTTTCAGTAAGGCCATGAAATATTCATAACTGATCTCAAGCTAAAGTTTTCATTCTGTTTTCCCTCCCCTTGTAATCCTTTCATCTGTAAGATGCTTCTACAGGTTTAGAAAATGTTGTGTGAAGCAATGTCAGCAGCTGCAAGGGAACCAGTATGAACATGTTATCTTCTTTATAGTTCTGGTATATTGGCTCCTTCAATTTCTTTTTTTCTTTTGACCATTATTCCTCTGAGGTAGAATAGAAACCAGCACTTTTTGCTTTCCAAGTGCTTCTGCAGGAGCCCCTGGAAGAGCCAGGACCAGCACAAGGACTCTGACCCTTGGGCACAGGGCACCCCTCAGTCCTGCCTGCTCTCCTTCCCCCTGGGCACTGCAGCTCAGGCCTGGCAAACAGGAATTGCTCTGCACATCAGACTTTGACAATGCCAACAAACACATCACTGGCTGAATAAATTGGGAAGCCCTGGCTGATGTTGAGATTCTCAGCTGCGTGTTCCAAGCGCCGGCACACAGAGAGAGCTCAGTGTGGCTCAGCAGTGCCCAGCACAGACCTGTGCCCACAGGGATATCCACAAAGCTCCCTGTTATTCTGCCTTTGTTCCAGCCCTGCAGCTGAGTGCAGGAGCTGCTCTAAGGGTGTATCATTAAAGACAAGCATTATCTCAATTACAAGGTGAAGATAACAAAAGGTTCTTTATATTTTCTTTATTTCTGCCTAGCTCTGCGTGTGTTTTCCATCTTTCAACTGTGCTCTTTTCATCTGATTTATATGCTCACATTAAATGTTATCACAAATCATGAATTGTTCTCACTTAATGTTTATTACTGCAGATAACTATTATCTCTCACAGTCCTGTTGGCTTTATTTTTATCTTTGTGCATTTCAGTGCCTCCTTTAATAATTTCATTTTAAGGTGCTTTACTCCTACCTCTCTAAATTAAAAATGCATGCAGACTGCAAATACCCCTAGCAAATCTAGTGCAGAACTCAGAGTTAAAGTTGTAATTTTGAAGCATTTGACTCCACTGGGAAATCCTGAATTCCTGAGTGTGGCTCCTTGCTGCAACCCCAGGGAGGGGGAGGCACCTGTCAGTGGAGTGTGATCTGTGTGACCCAGGCAGGGCAAACTTCCAAGGCAGGGATCAGGGGCTGAAATCACAGCAAAGACACGAGCTGGGGGTGAGCAAAGGACTCACCAGTCCTGCCTTGGGGCTGTGGGCATGGGTGTGCTGCACAAGCAGAAAACGCCTCTGGAGCTCAGGTTCCTCTCTCTTTTCCCTGGGAGGATCAGCCCTGTCTGTGTCACCCCTGAGTCCATCTCTCTGCTTTGGGGGAAGCTGGTGTCACCCCAGGAGAGCACTGTGTAAATAAGGAGCAGTTTGATCCAAACCTGGTATCACATCTGTGTTTTTACCTGTCTTTCGTTCCTTGTGTAGAATTTGCTGTCTCTTCCTCCTTTTGGTGTGTAACCCTCCAGCTCTCAGCAGCTCTAGGGACACCACATGAGTTATCATTCACGTGCATCTCAACATCAGGATATTCACTGGCCTTCTCTGGGCCTGTCCTGCCTCTTCAGAATCATTTGTTCTGCCTGGGGTAAGGTTTTTAGCACACCTCCTTATTAGCAGCCATGAAATTGTAATACTGGTCCAGCTTTGCTTTTGATGGGGTGATTCTGGAAGTGGTGATAATGTGATGAGTCTCAATTTTCATTTATGAGAAGATTGCAGGAAGTCACTGCAAGGAAACCCAGTTCTTCCACCAAAATACTGGCATGCTGCATTGTTTTGCCAGTGGCTATCATTACAGTCATGCCTGCCATTTCACCTACTTTTAAAAATTCTGATTTGTCTATAATAATGAGATGTTTTGCAGGTGGTTAGTTCTAAGGAAAAAAAAAATATTCCTGTTAAGGTCTGGGTCCTTGGGCTACAAAAGTATTTTGTTTCTTTCAGTCTTTTCTTTGCATTTTTCCATGAGTACCACATCCATCAGCCAGCCCTCACACACTGTTATTTATCTCAGTCCAACATGTCTGGCCTTCTGAATACAACATTTTGTTCTAGATCCCTGTGTTCCTGAGAGCAGCCATGCACTTGGCTATGTGAAAGCAGGATTGTGATTTTTCTGCCCATTTGTTTGAAGCAATTGCTATGGTCCAAATAATCCCACTGATTCTGATGCTGTCTGGTGGCAGGTGGAGCAGGATGATGGATCACAGCACACCTAAATCTCTGTCTGAAGTGGATTCCTGGATTCTTTCCAAGCCCTGTCTTGAGCCTGGTGTCCAATTGACCTGGACAATGCTTCCAGAGATTTGTCTGTTTGCTGATCTCTCAGTGCTGTTCTGCTCAGGATCAGCAGGCAGCCAAACAGAAATTGAATCCTCCCTGGAAATGCATCTTTCCAAACCTAAATTCATGAGACTTCAACAGATTAAACTGGAGATTTTGGGAATCCTTATGTGTGGTCACAAAAGCATTCTCGTGGTGCTGTTACCAGTGAGGGCCAGCAGGACAGGCAGGGACAGGGGTGCCACAGAGAGTCCCAGAGTGCCTGAGCAGGGGGCAGAGCAGGACAAGGACAGGTCTTGGGATTCTGCTGCTCACAGTGACCCTGAGATGTGTTAGAAAGTCTCTTTTCCCAGCCTGGCAGTTGAAGAAGGAGTCAGAGCTCTTCAGTTCTCAGTCTCAAGGTTGTTTATTGTTCCTTATCTATAAAATTCATTCTCCTGTCCAGCCGAGGTCTGCTCAGCAGGACAGTTCCAGGCACTCTGCCTGCTCCCAGGGCAGTGTTATCTTTCTATACTAAAAACTACATGTACATTATTTACAATTACTTCCCAATACCTATCACCTGTGTTAGACAGTGAGCTTCTACTCTAAACCAATCTGTAAGTGCCAACATCACAGCAGAAGATGGAGGCCAAGAAGAAGAAGAAGGAGAAAGGCTGGACATGCCCAGATTCCTCCATCTTGCCCCCTGAACCCCCATTCTAAAAACTCCAAAAATCTATTTTTGACCCTGTGATAAATACACTATCATTCTGCTTAAACTGTTGTGGCTTCTAATTCTTCATCTAGGGTTGGTATTTTGCTCCATGGGTCATAATCAAAACCACAGGGATCTTGGCCTCTGTGCCAGGGTCTCTGAGGGCCCTGGCAGGGTCTTGGCAATCCAGGACAGCCAGAGGGATGTCCTGGATTCTGACAGGCAGGGACAGCCCAGCTGAGAGCCCAGACCATCACACAAGGCTACAGAGGTCAGGGTAGCTCACCCTGGGCTCAGGCTCAGTGAGCCATGGCTGCAGAGAGCCCGTGCAGGACAGAATGAGCTCCCAGGCAGCTCCCACATGAAGCCAGACTTGCTGCTTTGCCTCTCCAGGCCACACAGCTGCATTATCCCACCTGGCCTTCAGCCCTTGCAGCCAAGCCCCCAGGGAAGGAAAGTGGAGGAATGTGCTCAAGGCACTGAAAATTACAGCCTCTTCTGCCCCAAAGATTCTCTAATCTTAGCATGCAGACTGAAGTTTTCACCTGCAAATCTGTGGGAAGTACTGATCTTGGTTACAAACACCTCTGCAGCCTCTCTTTTTCAGGTATTCCATATATTGGTTCCCTCTCTTCAGTCAGTATCTCAGGAAGTTGTTACAGTGCAAAATGAACACTAATAATACTTGAATTTTTGACTAGAAAATGACAAACAGGTGAGACAGTGTTTTGTCACTGTTTGGAATTAGTATTTTGCATGTGATGGATGAGTTTCTTAATCCTCATACTGACCTGAATTCTTGAGTATGGTCCCTCAATTCTTGTTTTGTTTTGGGTTTTTTGTTTGTTTGGTTTTTGGTTTATTTTGGTTTTTTGTCGTTGTTGTTGTTTTTGTTTAGGAATGCATTAACAACCCTTTCAAAACTACAAATTATATTGAGATTTCTTGTTGTTTTCTTTCAGTACTATTTAGCTCCTTATCCTTGCCTCATTCTTACAGAGACACAAGGAGGTTGCATTAAGGACCTGTTGCCTGTGTAGGGTTGTGTGCTCCATCCTCAAGTCTTTCTTCCATAGTTTGGAAAGCGTTTTGTCACCTACCACAGGAAAACTGTCTCTGCTGGTGTGTGGAGAGGTCACTGTGCTCCTGATCCAGACAGCACCTACCTTCAAAATACAATGGGCTTTGTAAAACCAAGCTGGGTTCTGCAGATGTATTTGGTAATTATCTCCTCTTAGCACTTGGTTTAAGTTCCTCAGAGCTTTGTGAATTCCCAGCTTGCCCAGAGCTCTCTGTGACTGCCTTGTTATTTGTTTAGCAATGATAGATGGAGTGGTTAGGGTTTTTTCCCCTCATTTTCTTTATTGCTCCCACTATTTTGTGTGTTTGTTTTAATGCAGAGCCTGTTCTGCAAGACAGATGTTGTACAGACTGAATTGTTTTATTTATTTCCAGGTGTAACATCCTTGGAAAGTGTCCCAGTCTTTCAAACACAGCTTGGTAATTTTTAGCAGCTTTGCCATAGGAATACCATAGAGAATTGCCTGCTCTGAGTTATTTGTATTTTGGGCTTTCTTGTACTTTATTAATAATTTCTTTAGGTTCCTCAGTTCACTTCTTTCAGCACGTAGCTGTGTCTCATTTTTACACTCCACACCTTGGTCTATGCACTATACTTTTGTATTCTGATTACAATTTACATTATCCTGTGCATTATGTCTGTGCAGCAGTTGAATTTTAATTTGGTGCAGGTCAGTGCAGTTTTGCCCTGGTTATTTGTTTGGGGGTTTTTTTCCTTATTTAAGGGTAAGTGAGACTTTACAGGCCAGCAGAGTCTCTGATGCTCTCCTTCCTCATTGGCATTCAGTTTTCTGGCTGTTTCTGTGCCTGCCCTTGAATCTTATGCCAGCCTGAGCTTTATAAACCATTTATTTATTTTTGTGCTGCCTTTATGTTGGACATGCAAAACCTCACCCCCCGAGTCACTGCCTGCTTCCTTGATATGATGCCTTTGTACTTTGTTTTTTTCATCTACAACCTTTGACACACTGTTTTCTCTTGCTACAATTATTGCTTATGACCTCTTACACAGGGCATTTTCCATTATCATATTTTCCCTCTGCAGTATCAATAGGTCTTCTTTTGCATTCTGCCGGTGAATTTGCTTTCTCGCTTAGAGTTTTGGCATATTTTCCCTTGTATTTCTGTGTTTTCCCTGTGCCCTGTTGGTGAACCTTCTCTGTGCTGCTTCAGCTCAGTGTTTGGGCTGGGATCTGTTTAAATCTATAAAGACAGCTACCACAGGTTCTACAGCTCTTCTCATGTGAGCACCTGAACTTTCCTTCCCTGATAGTGACACGCCACAATCCATGGGGTGTTTTCTGTCTGCTGAGGGCTGGCCCAGCCCTGCTCTGCAGCCAGGCCCAGCTGAGAACCTCCCTGAGCAGCCAAAACCCCAACAAACACCACCTTTGGGAGCCTCTCCAGCCCTGGACACCCCTCAGCCTGCTGCTGCTGGGGCTTGGCTGAGGGATATCATTAAAGATGTGATAAAATTTGTCTGGGGCAGCTCAGAGGTACAGCAGCTCTTAGTTGGCCTCTTTTTTTTTCATTTTTTGGGGGGATTTTTGGTTTTTTTTGTTTTGGTTTGGTTTTTTGGTGTTTTTTGGTGGGGTGTTGTTTTGGGTTTTTTTTCATTTTTTGGGGGGGATATTTTGGGTTTTTTTGTTGGGTTTTTTTTTGGGTTTTTTTCATTTTTGGGGGGATTTTTTTGGGTTTTTTGGGGTTTTTTTTGGTGTTCTTTGCAGGGTTTTTTTGTTTGTTTGGGTGTTTTTTTTTGTTTTGTTTTGTTTTGTTTTTTTGGTCCAGATCCACTCCAACTGGGTAATTTTTTTCTGAAGTATCACAAAGAATGTGCAACATCACCACACCCATGCTCTTGCACCTTAGTTGCCACAATGGTGACAGTTTGGCTTTTCTTGGGTTTTTTTGGTTTTGTTTTTATTGTTTTGGTTAGGTTTTTCACATATTCATGGTTTCATATTTCATGGGCCTGCAGGAAATAAGTCATTCTTATCACCACCTTCTGAGCTTCTGCAAAGGAGGAAAGAAAGACAAGACAATGCAACATCTAATCTTCATTCTCTCTTTCAAATATCCCATGGAGTTGTTAAGTTTTCTAGGTATAATCTTATGCATAAAACATGTGAACCAGCCTGTTCACCTCTGGATGCTCAACTGGGAAACTGTCTATCATAGCAGTGAAGAAATATCACAGTATTTCTGTGTACCAGCCAGTATTTAGACTTTATCAAGAATACTGATGTTAGTAGGGAGAGGTCACAGAAATTATGAAACAAGGTTTTTTATTTTTCCTCAGGTATTAACACTGCAAGTTCATATTAAGGGCTGTCACATTCAGAGAGAGTGTGGTTTATTTTCCTTTTAAAACAGTGGGTGCTTCAGTAGATCTATCTGAGAGCATCCTGGATCGAGATCACTGGAAAATAATGACTCCACTTTGTAGTGAATTTATTTTGGCTTCTCTTCATACAGTTTGCATTAAATGTCTTTTCCAATATTGGGAAGCATGACTGGTAACATCCATCTTTTACTCAGCGGTACTGTTTATGATGGGCTTCACAAACAATTAGCATCACAACATTTTATTCCTTTGCTTGTGTTAATCAATAATATGCAATCTACAAAGAGCAAATCTGTGCCATGCTGGACAAATACAGAAACATTTTCAGAATCATCCTCTTCATCTCCTTCCCTTATGCAACATAAACTGATGAAAAACCTTTTCAGTCAGTGTTCGACAAGAAGGAAAGGAAAGAAAAGAATCAGTGTGACAGGTCAGTGTGGAGCACCTCAGCCCCAGAAAGGAAGATATTTGTGTTTTGTCCTTTGGGATACTCACAAGCTCTCTAAATAATCTAAAACAAATTGCACAGATTACTCTTGACAGAAGTGTTGCTAGAAAGGGGATTTTACTTTACCCAGGCAAACAATGCAATACATTAAATCAATGCATGGTCAAAAATGCAAATTTTAGGTCTGGCCCCACAGATGTAGAAGATTGTCAGAGAAACTTTTTGAAGTCATTGGAAATATTGTCATCAGCTACAATGGAGATGGAAATCTGGTTTGTGTCTTTGTGACACAAAGATATTGACCTTATTGACCTTATGGACTGAATTTATCACTGAGTACAACAGAAGCAGTGGAATTAATGAGGCAGCAGATACAGCCCCAAGGAGGTCAAGAGGAAGGAAGACAGACATGTGCCAACCTTTTCTAAGATTTTATTCACAAGTTGGGCCTTTTCAATTGTCTTGGCTAAGAAATACCTTCTGTCCTGCTGGGAGAGGATTGGATGATGCATTTGTGATCAGCAGCACTATTTCTGAGCTGTTCGCACATTTATGTTTTAAGACGAGATTGGGAGATTTGTGAATTTTGAATGAGTATCTGCAGTGTTTGTTTAGAGATGGAGTGGATCTCAGTTTTCTTTCACTCACACCAGTTTTTCATTAGTGCTAATGCCAAGGATTTGTCATTATAACGTACAGGAAAGGAACTTCTTGTTTTGGGTTGTTTTTTTTTTTTAACCTACTAAAATAGTGTATAGGTTAGGAAAAAGGGCCAGATCTGTAGCAAAATAATACAGTGATGTTGATCCTGTCAGCATCAGTGGGATTGCTTCTAGTCTCTTTAAATACAACAGAATTCTCACCTGTGGAAAAACTGTGGGGGTTCAGAAACAAAAGTCATTTAATTTGTCTCATTCTGTCTCCAGTCTCATTAAAATCTTGTAAATCTAGAACTTTGCTAAACAATGCTCCTTAGGGTTGTTTTTTTTGTTTTAATATTTCCATTAAGAGAATTTTCTGGACTCTCAGGTAATACTTACCTGCTCTTAACAGTTGTCACAGCTCTCCCAATGTCCAACTTGGATTTGCTGTGATGAAATTAAACCTATTTCTTCCCATGTAAAGTTCAGTTTAGCTAGAGAGCAACTGACCACCATCTCCTTTAGAATAACCTGACTTCTGGAGACATTTCTCATGTCTCCCTCCATCTTTTCTGGTTCAGACAAATCCAATTACTTTAACCTTTTAAGAAAAGCAATATTTTCTAAGATCCTGGCAAGTTTTGTTATTATCTTCAGGAGTCTCTTTATCTGACCCATGTCTCCTGGTGTGAAGCCCAGCTCTTCTAGAAGAGGATTCCTCCAGCCCACAAAGTGCAATAATTATCTCACTGGTGCTCTGAAGGAGTGTCTCTTAATTACATCTCTCATTTAGATTTTCCTTCCTTTTTTAACCCAGAGTGTTACTTTGGTCAGCCACAAACAGTTTGTGGCATGTTCCAGCCTCAGCCACTTAATCCCCAGTTTTGTAATTACGAGTTTATTTTGCCTTCCTTAGTGGAATACTTTGTGCTTGTCCTTTCTGAATTTCATCTTACTGACTCCAGGCTGTCTCTCCAACTTGGTAAGGTCAAAATCATGATGAATTCTGAGCCTGTTGTCCAAAGTACTTCCAGCACACACAATATGCAATGTTCTTTATTTTATTTTGTACCAATGTGTCAATAAATACACTGAATGGTGTTAGACCTGGAGCAAATCCCTGTAGATCACTGGTGGTGTGTTCTCAGAGCAGGACATTTTCTTACTCATTCCTACACACTGAGTGTGGGCTTTCCAGCATTTGTGCACTCTTTTTTTTAAGTTTCCTAATGTAGTATCTTGTTTTTCTTAAGAAAGGGGCACATGGGGCAGCCTGATTAAAACCAAGCCATGCCTTGCTTCCCAAAAATGTCCATTTGTTAGTCACAATGTTTTCTCTGTCCTGGCTCAAATTCCCATCATCATTCCTATTTTGTAACTGGAATCCCCAAATATGCACACTGGTGATAAAAGTAATGATTCCTAAAATGTTTTGCAATTCATTGTCCATCTGTGGTCCAGTAATTTTTCTACATCAGTGGATTATTGCTAATATTGCATTAACAATGCACTGATCACAGAGCCCAGCTGAAATCTGATATGGGAACTTCACTGAGGGTTCTGTATGTCTCCAATAAATTCTGTGTAAGTCAGGAAAGATGAAAACTTCCAGCATTAGTTTCAGGGGGAAAAAAATGCAATTTTCAGTCCTTTTAAGCTGCTAGCAGCCTCTGATGGTGGGTGCTGCTGAAAAAGCTTTTAAACCCCAGACCCTAATAAGGTTTGGAACTGTTCTGTTTTCTGAAATCCAACTTGATTGGAATTTTTTTCACTTTGCAACACTGAGTGTAAATCTGTGCTCTGGACTGTTAAAGTGAGCTCTGTTTCATCTGTGGCCTATTTAGTACCACTGCAGCTGAGGCTTTTATTATTTTTCCCCTTCTTCAGGCTACATATATTTCCTGACAGTCTGAAAAATAATCATCAATTAGTAAAGAATTAAAGGGCTTTGAGTAAATTAATCAAAATAAATTTAATCAATTTCATCTCTTCATATGCCAAATCAATTCGTTCTGAAGTTTTCTGAGAAAGTCTATTAACTATTTTAAATAGTTCGCCTAACATGCTTTGAGCGGCACCCCTTCATTTAACACACCACTGTTTCTTCATTTGGCTTCTGTCCTGCAGAGTTCTGCCTTGTTTGCTGTTTGTCTGTGGCCAACTCTGCTCCTTCTAAAATAATCAAAATAACCAACCAGATACAGTTTTCATTTCAGTTCCACAAACACCCATTTTTTTAATCTGAAAAAAAAAATAAGGATGCTTTTGTTTGTTTCTTTGTTTTCAAGCAGCTGAAAGTAAGATGACAAGAGACATGACAGTGACTGGGGCAATGGAATTTAGTGCAGAGATCCAGGCAGCTGAAACTCTGTGAAATGATGGCACAAATTTCTCATTAATTGTAACTTGCAGTAGTACATTAGAAATAGTTCAGGAGTAAGGAGGAAAATGTAAAATACCTGCATGAAATGAAAGTATCTTTTATATCTGTTTGTATTTTTGCAGCTCCCCGAGGGGGAAACGAAGAGCTTGATTTCCAGGAGGAATTCCTGCCACAGATTCTTGCTGACCTTGAGAGGCTGATCAAGATCTGCCAGTGCAGTCAGGAAAAGACAGTTCAGAGCCTGGGGTGCCCTGATCCCATCCACGAGCCTGTCTTGATTTGGAAGTCCCAGAATAACACAACTCAGTGGCTTTGAGACCAGAACTGTCGCTCCTCATACCAGTTCAGGGCTCAGGAATATTCACCCCTATCATGCAGACAAATTCCCCAGGTCTGTCTGTGCTCTGGCTCTTAGTCTGTAAATTCTGAAGGAATATTGCAGTGCCTCAGCCTCACCTTGCTGCTGTGAGAATAAAAGCATTGGCTTGTTGAAATATTCATCAAACCCACGAGAGGACCATAAAAAAAAAGCTTTTTCAGCCCTTCTCTGAAGGGTTTAAGGAAGCATTCAGCTCCCTATATTCAAAAAGTAAAGGAATTTGCTGTGGAGCTTTGGCTGTCTGGACAATGTAATGGGAAGATGGCAGTCCCAGCATGTGGGACATCCAGCTGGGAGATTGGATTCTTATCACTAAGACTAGAAAGGGTTGAGATCAGCTGCAGCAATCGAGCACACAAATATTACAGAAAACAATCAGTGGGGTGCTTTGTGTCCTGGGCAAAGGAAAATCTCGCTTTTCAGATATCCAGAACTGAGGATATTGATAAGTGCAGCTGTTCAGCATTCCCAACTGCTAATGCTTTGTAAGTCTACAGCCTCCTTTCCCTTTCTTTTCTGAGTTTTTGTTCATATTTTGTTTACCACAGCATCTCATTTTCTGTAGCCTTTTCTGTGCATTTTCAGGGCTATCATTTTCCAGGCTCTCTTTTCCCTCTGCTGGGCTCAGCTTCCCCCCAGCTCAGACACCCTCAGGATCCAGCTGGTTCCTGGGGTGTGAATTCCTGTGCTGGGCTGTCCTGGTGCCAGGGAGGCTTTTCCTGCCCTGCCTGCAGTGCCACCAGCCAGCCCACCTGCCCAGGGTCACAGCCTGTAGCTATGATATCTTCTGAAAATTCCTTTCCTTAGGATTTTTTCCTCCTGAGAAGCTGAGAGGCCTCAGGAACAAAATGTAAACAATGGTTATCTGCTGCTGTGGAATGCAACAGGTGCATCTGTGATTGGTC
>NW_005054716.1:73097-76391 GCF_000277835.1 Geospiza fortis | reverse complement strand
ATATAAGGTATTATTTTATTTTATATATATATATTTTATATTTTTATTTTATATAATAAAATAATATATTATTTTATTATATATATTATGATATAATATATATCATAAAATAATAAATCAGCCTTCTGAAACATGGAGTCAGATCCTGATCTCTTCCCTCATCCTCAGACCCCTGTGAACACGGTCACAACAGCCTGCTCTGCCCTCCCTCCCTTCCCCCAGCCCATCCCCAGCAAGGCTCAGGTACAAAAAGAGAGCCATGTGTTAGCAGTTATTGCCTGTTTGCACTTGTGCCTGGACTTTCTGCAAGTTTTTGCACAGTAAGCTTTGATTTCAGTGCAAAACTGAAAAGATTTTCCTCCGAAGCTTTAAAAAAGAAGCGATTTTTCTGCCCACCCAGCACTCCCACCTTTACACACTCTCATCCCTCTCCACCCTTCAACTTTCTGGTGGCATCAGGAACCAAAGGTCTTTTTTTGCATGAGAGCACAGCTGGAGCTGCTCCTCCTGCATCACTCACTGTCTTCTCCCCAGAGCCCCAGTTTGGGTTTGCAGCCCTGGGATGTTGGAATGTTGTGACTGAGAATGCAGGGGATTATTCTCTGCTGTTCATGGGGAAGGCTGGAGCACATGGCTGCAGTTACTGAGAGAGCCTCTGCTTTAAGCTGATTTCAGGTGATTTAAGCTGCAAATTAAATAGACTGGACAGGAAAGAAAATGCTGCTGCTCCTGTTTTACTGCTGAGGCGAAGAGGGATTAAGGACTGAATTTTTTACACACCACTGAAGACTTACAGAGTCAAATGGCTGCTGTGGTGCCAAGTGGGATTTTCAAATGCATGAAAATGTCCATCTCCTACCTGGAGGACTCACACCTCGATTTGTCTCTTTAGGTGTGTAAGCAGCTTTGAAATCTGCTTCAAAGGCACCTGCTTGAAGCCACACAGACACTCTGGGACAGAGCACAAACCTCATCTCAGATCTCACTCATTCTTGTCCTGAATCTTAACCCAGGACCTTGAAAAACAGTAGAATTCACTGAAATATCTCAATTCACTGAAACTTTTCTGTATGTAGCACTTCAGCTTATTTGTCTCTGTAGTTATAACCTGTTAGATCAGGAAATGCCTTAAACATACGTGTGATAAATGTCAAGGATTTCTGTTTCCTTTCTCAGCTCTTCTTTTCTTGTTGATTTACTTATTAAAAAAAAGAAGCTAGGACAAATTACAGAGTTTTACATTTTTTCCTGCAAGTTGTGAGATTTGTGGTCATTTAATCCCTCCTGGGAAGAAGCTTCCTAGTGTGTCTTTCCATTCTGATAAATATTTTTCATGTAGAAAGCAATATATTTGGATGAATAAAGGATCTCAGGGAGAGCAAAAGAAAGCCATTAGCAGCTGTGGATAAATCTCCTTCTCCTACAGGTTTTCCATTACACAGTGGGCACTTCCCAACACACCATGGGAGAAAGCATGAGTTTAAGTGCCATTAAATGCTGCACAGCAAATATTCCCCACGCACTGCAAGCATCCAGTGTAGCCCATGGGAAAAGGAACTGAGTTCAATACTGGGATCTTTATTTGCTCTCTGTTCTCTTCCTTGCATCCCCTCAGACAATGTTCTGCTCCAAAGGATCTCAGCAACTCCCATTAGGAAGATGTGGAGAGCAAGCCCCAAGTTTGTGCTTGTTTTTTGCCCACCTCTCATCAAGTATCACATTTCATTTCCTCTCTGTTTTTCGTTTTTCCTCTCTACTTTCTATTTTTCATTTATTTCATTTATTTGCTCACTTGCTCTTAGGGGTTTGATTGTTGTTTTTTGTTTGTTTTGTTTGGTTTTTTTGTTTTGTTTTTGGATTTTTGTAGATGGTGGGATCCAGGGTTTGCAGAGGGGAATGTTCTGTAGCATTGGAATTTTTGTTGCAGGTTTCCTTAAGGATTTCACGCTCTCTTCTGCAGCTGGACTTTTATATTTAGCTGGAACACTTCCATTGTCTTTCATTCATCTTTTATATTGCAAACAAAACCAATGGAATTGAAGTTAATTAGGATATCTTGGTAATTCTGAGCAGTGAAAGCTGTGGAAGGAAGAAATGTCACTGAAGTTCTTATGAAGAATCCAAGAGGAGCAAGAAATGAGCAAGAGAAGAGATTGTGAGAAAACAATAAATAAGCAATTCTTAAAGATCAGGGCTGGGTTTCCTGGTTCCTTTGGGGTTTAGGGAAAGGTTGGGCTCTCCCTGAGCTCTCTGTCCCTGCAAGGAGGTTCTCAACCCTATGGAAAATCTGTCAGAAGGGCAGCTGGAGTAAAGGCTCAGCTGCCACAGTAAAAAAAAGCTGTAAATAAACTTGTGTAACAAATAAAAAACCTTAAATGGCCACAGAACTCTAATCTGAAGAACATTTTTTCTTAAACATCTGTCAAAAAAGAGGGAGAAGTATGCACCTCATGTGTTTACTCTCAAACCTCTGAGAAAGCTGAAGGGGACTTCACAGTGTGGATTTTACTCCAAACCAAAAATTGTCCAATTTTAAGATTCCCTTGATAAACTGAGTAATGCAGAAATTGCACTGGAAAACCCACCATTCTTCTGAGATTTAAAAAGTTGACAATATTACATATTTGTCAACATTTCTTTACAAATAAAACATAAATCAGGTTTCAAAATGTGACTTGCAAAGGCAAAAACGCACCTGAAATCTAATTTATGTAGTGTCTGCATTTGAAAGCTGCTATCCCACATATGAAAAGTGGGGTTATATTGTTGGCATATCAAGACAGTCCCACTGGCTCCTGATAGCTCTCATATTATTGCCTACTGTAAAGAGAGCTTCTGGGTTTGATTTTAATTACATGTTCTTCATTGCAAGTATCTGCTGCCTTCCTGCTTCCAGCAAGCAGATAAAGGATAACCAGGATGGCACAGGTACACCAGCAAGAGGAGGAGAAAGTCAGACCCAGGGCCGCAGTAAGAAAAGAAGTTGTTAGTGATCTAGCAGTGAATCAGCCTCTCTCTTTTTGATTCTTTTCTTTTGAATGAGTTACACTCATGTCCTGCATTAATATTTTTGCTTAGTTTGCTAGGAAATGCAAATGAAAAAAAAAAAAACAAACAACAATTTAAATTACTTTGAGGCTTTCTTCATCCACCAGCCAAATGTATATACCTCAGAAACTAATATAGCTCTTTGATGGGAATTGCTTATTTTCTGTTGACAGCTTTTTAGTGAAAAAGATAGAAATCAGATTGAATTTCAGCAGTGAGAAATTGAGAGCTTGTTCTACCAGCAGG
>NW_005054716.1:72744-73067 GCF_000277835.1 Geospiza fortis | reverse complement strand
AAGGCCTCTAATTTTACCTCTGTGAGCAAAGATGAACCAAGGATATCAGCAACCTACTTTCCTGCCACGGGAAGAAACACAGCACCCTAAAAACTCACAGAGACAATCTGAAACAGAGATTTGGCCCCAACTTCCGTGATTTCCCCTCAGCTTAAGCATGGCAATATGTAAGCACAGCAGAGGTGCTGGGGTGTGTGGTCAGGGCCCCAGCAGTGGCAGCTGGCAGTGAACAAAGCTCATCTTGTCTTTGCTCAGCTGTGGCCCCTCCTGGTGACCCCAAATCCCAGCCAGGCACCAATGCTGCACCCCTCAGCCCTGGGAGC